>NC_092288.1:25200587-25299554 GCF_036320965.1 Panulirus ornatus | reverse complement strand
AAGTGAAGTGTTTTAGATATCTGGAGTGGATTTGGCAACGGATGGAAGCATGGAAGCGGAAGTGAATCATAGGGTGGGGGAGGGGGCGAAATTTCTAGGAGCGTTGAAGAATGTGTGCAAGTCGAAAATGTTATCTTGGAAAGCAAAAATGGGTATGTTTGAAGGAATAGTGGATCCAACAATGTTATATGGTTGTGAGGCATGGGCTATGGGTAGATTTGTGCGGAAGAGGGTGGATGTGCTGGAAATGAGATGTTTGAGGACAATATGTGGTGTGAGATGGTTTAATTGAGTAAGTAATGATAGGGTAACAGAGATGTTTGGTAATAAAAAGAGTGTGGTTGAGAGAGCAGAGGAGGGTGTTTTGAAATGGTTTGGTCACACTGAGAGAATGAGTGAGGAAAGATTGACCAAGAGGATATATGTGTCAGAGGTGGAGGGAACGAGGAGAAGTAGGAGACCAAATTGAAGGTGGAAAGATGGAGTGAAAAAGATTTTGAGTGATCGGGACCTGAACATGCAGGAGGGTGAAAGGTGTGCAAGGAATTGAGTGATTTGGAACGATGTGGTATACTGTGGTCGACGTGCTGTCACTGGATTGAACCAGGGCATGTGAAGCGTCTGGGGTAAACCATGGAAAGTTCTGTGGGGCCTGGATGTGGAAAGGGAGCTGTGGTTTCGGTGCATTATTACATGACAGGTAGAGACTGAGCGTGAACGAATGTGGCCTTTGTTGTCCTTTCTTAGCGCTCCCTTGCACACATGAGGGGGGAGGGGGTTGTTATTTCATGTGTGGCAAGGTGGCAATGGGAATGAATAAAGGCAGCAAGTATGAATTATGTACATATGTATATGTCTGTGTGTGTATATATATGTATACGTTGAGATGTATAGGTATGTATATTTGCGTGTGTGGATGTGTATGTACATACAGGTGTATGTGGGTGGGTTAGGCCTTTCTTTCGTCTGTTTCCTTGTGCTACCTCGCTAACGTGGGAGACTGTGACAAAGCAAAATATTAATAATACATATATACACATTTTGTGTGATCGGGGCCTGAACATGCAGGAGGGTGAAAGGAGGGCAAGGAATAGAGTGAATTGGAGCGATGTGGTATACAGGGGTTGACGTGCTGTCAGTGGATTGAATCAAGGCATGTGAAGCGTCTGGGGTAAACCATGGAAAGCTGTGTAGGTATGTATATTTGCGTGTGTGGACGTGTGTATGTACATGTGTATGGGGGGGGGGGTTGGGCCATTTCTTTCGTCTGTTTTCTTGCGCTACCTCGCAAACGCGGGAGACAGCGACAAAGTATAAAAAAAAAAAAAAAAAAAAAATATATATATATATATATATATATATATATATATATATATATATATATATATATATATATATATTCTGCAGTTTCTCACATGAATCCGCCACCAGCGCTGTATCATCAGCGAACAACAACTGACTCACTTCCCAAGCTCTCTCATCCCCAACAGACCTCATACTTGCCCCTCTTTCCAAGACTCTTGCATTTACCTCCCTAACAACCCCATCCATAAACAAATTAAACAACCATGGAGACATCACACACCCCTGCCGCAAACCTACATTCACTGAGAACCAATCACTTTCCTCTCTTCCTACACGTACACATGCCTTACATCCTCGATAAAAACTTTTCACTGCTTCTAACAACTTGCCTCCCACACCATATATGGGGAGGGTTGGGCCATTTCTTTCGTCTGTTTCCTTGCGCTACCTCGCAAACGCGGGAGACAGCGACAAAGTATAAAAAAAAAAAAAAAAAAAAATATATATATATAGATAGATAGATAGATATTTGTGGCAGCGACAAAGCCAAATAATAAATAAATAAAATATATATTTATTTATTTTGCTTTGTCACTGTCTCCCGCATTAGTGAGGTAGCGCAAGGAAACAGATGAAAGAATGGCCCAACCCACCCACATACACATGTATATACATACATGTCCACACACACAAATATACATACCTATACATCTGAATGTACACATATATATACACACACAGACATACACATATATACACATGTACATAATTCATACTGTCTGCCTTTATTTATCCCATCGCCACCCCGCCACACATGGAATAACAACCCCCTTCCCCCTTGTGTGCAAAGTAGCATTAGGAAAAGATAACAAAGGCCCCATTCATTCACACTCAGTCTCTAGCTGTCATGCAATAATGCACCGAAACCACAGCTCCCTTTCCACATCCAGGCCCCACAGAACTTTCCATGGTTTACCCCAGACGCTTCACATGCCCTGGTTCAATCCATTGACAGCACATCCACCCCGGTATACCACATCGTTCCAATTCACTCTATTCCTTACACATCTTTCACCCTCCTGCATGTTCAGGCCCCGATCACTCAAAATCTTTTTCACTCCATCTTTCCACCTCCAATTTGGTCTCCCACTTCTCATTCCCTCCACCTCTGACACATATATCCTCTTGGTCAATCTTTCCTCACTCATTCTCTCCATGTGACCAAACCATTTCAAAACACCCCCTTCTGCTCTCTCAACCACACTCTTTTTATTTCCACACATCTCTCTTACCCTTACATTACTTACTTGATCAAACCACCTCACACCACATATTGTCCTCAAACATCTCATGTCCAGCACATCCACCCTCCTGTGCACAACTCTATCCATAGCCCATGCCTTGCAACCATACAACATTGTTGGAACCACTGTTCCTTCAAACATACCCATTTTTGCTTTTTAAGATAATGTTCTCGACTTCCAAACATTCTTCAAGGCTCCCAGAATTTTCTCCTCCTCCCCCACCCTATGATTCACTTCTGCTTCCATGGTTCCATCTGCTGCCAGATCCACTCCCAGATATCTAAAACACTTTACTTCCTCCAGTTTTTCTCCCTTCAAACTTACCTCCCAGTTGACTTGACCCTCAACCCTACTGTACCTAATAGCCTTGCTCTTATTCACATTTACTCTTAACTTTCTTCTTTCACACACTTTACCAAACTCAGTCACCAGCTTCTGCAGTTTCTCACATGAATCAGCCACCAGCGCTGTATCATCAGCGAACAACAACTGACTCACTTCCCAAGCTCTCTCATCCACAACAGACTGCATACTTGCCCCTCTTTCCAAAACTCTTGCATTCACCTCCCTAACAACCCCATCCATAAACTAATTTAACAGCCATGGAGACATCACACACCCCTGCTGCAAACCTACATTCATTGAGAGCCAATCACTTTCCTCTCTTCCTACATGTACACATGCCTTACATCCTCGATAAAAACTTTTCACTGCTTCTAACAACTTGCCTCCCACACCATATATTTTTAATACCTTCCACAGAGAGCATCTCTATTAATTCTATCATATGCCTTCTCCAGATTCATAAATGCTACATACAAATCCATTTGCTTTTCTGAGTACTTTCCACATATATTATTCAAAGCAAACACCTGATCCACACATCCTCTACCACTTCTGAAACCACACTGCTCTTTCCCAATCTGATGCTCTGTACATGCCTTCACCCTCTCAATCAATACCCTCCCATATAATTTACCAGGAATACTCAACAAACTTATACCTCTGTAATTTGAGCACTCACTCTTATCCCCTTTGCCTTTGTACAATGGGACTATGCAAGCATTCCGCCAATCCTCAGGCACCTCACCATGAGTCATACATATGTTAAATAACCTTACCAACCAGTCAACAATACAGTCACCCCCTTTTTTAATAAATTCCACTGCAATACCATCCAAACCTGCTTCCTTGCCGGCCTTCATCTTTCACAAAGCTTTTACTACCCCTTCTCTGTTTACCAAATCATTTTCCCTAACCCTCTCACTTTGCACACCACCTCGACCAAAACACCCTATATCTGCCACTCTGTCATCAAACACATTCAACAAACCTTCCAAATACTCACTCCATCTCCTTCTCACATCACCACAACTTGTTATCACCTCCCCATTAGCCCCCTTCACTGAAGTTCCCATTTGCTCCCTTGTCTTACACACTTTATTTACCTCCCTCCAAAACATCTTTTTATTCTCCCTAAAATTTAATGATACTCTCTCACCCCAACTCTCATTTGCCCTCTTTTTCACCACTTGCACCTTTCTCTTGACCTCCTGCCTCTTTCTTTTATACATCTCCCACTCATTTGCATTTTTTCTCTGCAAAAATCGTCCAAATGCCTCTCTCTTCTCTTTCACTAATAATCTTACTTCTTCATCCCACCACTCACTACCCTTTCTAATCAACCCACCTCCCACGCTTCTCATGCCACAGGCATCTTTTGAGCAAGCCATTACTGCTTCCCTAAATACATCCCATTCCTCCCCCACTCCCCATACCTCCTTTGTTCTCACCTTTGTCCATTCTGTACTCAGTCTCTCCTGGTACTTCCTCACACAAGTCTCCTTCCCAAGCTCACTTACTCTCACCACTCTCTTCACCCCAACATTCTCTCTTCTTTTCCGAAAACCCCTACAAATCTTCACCTTCGCTTCCACAAGATAATGATCACACATCTCTCCAGTTGCACCTCTCAACGCATTAACATCCAAAAGTCTCTCTTTCGCACGCCTATCAATTAACACGTAATCCAATAACACTCTCTGGCCATCTCTCATACTTACATACGTATACTTATGTATATCTCGCTTTTTAAACCAGGTATTCCCAATAACCAGTCCTTTTTCAGCACATAAATCTACAAGCTCTTCACCATTTCCATTTACAACACTGAACACCCCATGTATACCAATTATTCCCTCAACTGCCACATTACTCACCTTTGCATTCAAATCACCCATCACTATAAGCTGGTCTTGTGCATCAAAACCACTAACACACTCATTCAGCTGCTCCCAAAACACTTGCCTCTCATGATCTTTCTTCTCATGCCCAGGTGCATATGCACCAATAATCACCCATCTCTCTCCATCAACTTTCAGTTTTACCCATATCAATCTAGAATTTACTTTCTTACACTCTATCACATACTTATATTTATAAATGCCCACATATGCACATATACATACATATACATAAACATATGTAGACAGTACATATATACACGTTCATATTTATACTTGCTTGCCTTCATCCATTTCTGTCGCTACCCCGCCCAACAGAAAAAAGCATCACTCTTCCCTGCTTCAGCAAGGTAATGCCAGGAAATGGACAAAAAAGGCCACATTTGTTCACACTCAGTCTCTAGCTGTTATGTGCAATGCACTAAACCCACAGCTCCCTATCCACATCCCAGATGCTTCACATGCCCTGGTTCAGTCCATTTACAGCACATCAACCCTGGTATACCACATCATTCCAATTCTCCTATTCCTTGCACGCCTTTCCTCCTCCTGTATGTTCAGGCCCCGATTGCTCAAAATCTGTTTCACTCCATCCTTCCACCTCCAATTAGGTCTCACTAATCTGTGATGACACTTATGAAGTTGAAATTGCAATTCAGTTAGAGTTCAGATAATTTTATTTAACATGTATTTCTCTGTGTGTACTGCACTACATGTTTCACAGAGACAATCCCCATCAACAGGTGCAATCAATTAAAGCATTTAAATCCCAACACCAGCTCACAGACTTGTCCACCCTGTTCCTGCATGCCAAGTTATACACCGGCCTGACCATTAAAGGGAAAGTGGATGGGTGCCTTGTGGTTAAGGGCAGTTGTGTGGAGAAGGTTGGCCAGGGTAATGAGATGTGTGTTCAACTGTTCTTTTGTTATCATGTCTTGATAATTCTTTCATAATGATTTATCTCCCATAAACAAATTAAACAACCATGGTGACAGTACACACCCCTGCCACGGACCAGCCATCACTTGGAACCATTCACTTTCCCCTACTCGTACAAGTATTACACCCTTGATAAAAAAGCTTTCATACTTGTCTGACATTTCCTGCATTAGCACGGTAGTACCTATCATGTGCGATGTACTAAACCACAGCCCCTTGTCACAGCCAAGCGCTACAGACCTTTCTTTGTTCCCCTTGCTACTTCAAATGCCCTGGTACAGTCCACTGACAACGCATCAATCCCTGTATACCACATCTTTCAAAGTCACTATCCTGGGTACCCTCCTGCACATTCAGGCCCTGACCACTCAAAATATTTTTCACTCCATCCTTCCGTCTCCAGTTTGGTCTCTCCTTTTCCCCTCCACTTCTGACACCTTGCCCCTCAAATTATCTACAGACATTTCATTTCCAACACACTCACCTTCCTCCATGCAGCTCCACGGTTGCATTACTACCAGTGGCAGGGAAATGATAGACTTCTTGCAGTTAGTTTCTCAACAAGACTGTAGTCCCTTTGTCAAAACATGGTACAGCCTCACTGAAAGTGACTTTATACAAGGAACAGAGGAAAGAGGAAAATCGGTATAACAAGTCTATGAAAATGCTGTCATTCAAGAAATACTGGGAGCCAGTCTTTGGAGAACTATAGACATAATTTGAAATGGTATAGTGATTTTATCATAGTTTTCTTTCCACTCACAAGTAAATTAATATTATTTTTATTATTTATTTTGCTTTGTCGCTGTCTCCCGCGTCTGCGAGGTAGTGCAAGGAAACAGACGAAAGAAATGGCTCAACCCACCCCCATACACATGTATATACATACACGTCCACACACGCAAATATACATGCCTATACATCTCAATGTACACATATATATATACACACAGACACATACATATATACTCATGCACACAGTTCACACTGTCTGCCTTTATTCATTCCCATCGCCACCTCTCCACACATGGAATACCATCCCCCTCCCCCCTCATGTGTGCGAGGTAGCGCTAGGAAAAGACAACAAAGGCCCCATTCGTTCACACTCAGTCTCTAGCTGTCATGCAGTAATGCCCGAAACAACAGCTCCCTTTCCACATCCAGGCCCCACACAACTTTCCATGGTTTACCCCAGACGCTTCACATGCCCTGATTCAATCCACTGACAGCACGTCAACCCCGGTATACCACATCGATCCAATTCACTCTATTCCTTGCCCGCCTTTCACCCTCCTGCATGTTCAGGCCCCGATCACTCAAAATCTTTTTCACTCCATCTTTCCACCTCCAATTTGGTCTCCCACTTCTCCTCGTTCCCTCCACCTCTGACACATATATCCTCTTGGTCAATCTTTCCTCACTCATTCTCTCCATGTGCCCAAACCATTTCAAAACACCCTCTTCTGCTCTCTCAACCACGTTCTTTTTATTTCCACACATCTCTCTTACCCTTACATTACTTACTCGATCAAACCACCTCACACCACACATTGTCCTCAAACATCTCATTTCCAGCACATCCACCCTCCTGCGCACAACTCTATCCATAGCCCACGCCTCGCAACCATACAACATTGTTGGAACCACTATTCCTTCAAACATACCCATTTTTGCTTTCCAAGATAATGTTCTCGACTTCCACACATTCTTCAAGGCTCCCAGGATTTTCTCCCCCTCCCCCACCCTATGATTCACTTCTGCTTCCATGGTTCCATCTGCTGCCAGATCCACTCCCAGATATCTAAAACACTTTACTTCCTCCAGTTTTTCTCCATTCAAACTTACCTCCCAATTGACTTGAGCCTCAACCCTACTGTACCTAATAACCTTGCTCTTATTCACATTTACTCTTAACTTTCTTCTTTCACACACTTTACCAAACTCAGTCACCAGCTTCTGCAGTTTCTCACATGAATCAGCCACCAGCTCTGTATCATCAGCGAACAACAACTGACTCACTTCCCAAGCTCTCTCATCCACAACAGACTTCATACTTGCCCTTCTTTCCAAAACTCTTGCATTCACCTCCCTAACAACCCCATCCATAAACAAATTAAACAACCATGGAGACATCACACACCCCTGCCACAAACCTACATTCACTGAGAACCAATCACTTTCCTCTCTTCCTACACGTACACATGCCTTACATCCTCGATAAAAACTTTTCAGTGCTTCTAACAACTTGCCTCCCACACCATATATTCTTAATACCTTCCACAGAGCATCTCTATCAACTCTATCATATGCCTTCTCCAGATCCATAAATGCTACATACAAATCCATTTGCTTTTCTAAGTATTTCTCACATACATTCTTCAAACACCTGATCCACACATCCTCTACTACTTCTGAAACCACACTGCTCTTCCCCAATCTGATGCTCTGTACATGCCTTCACCCTCTCAATCAATACCCTCCCATATAATTTACCAGGAATACTCAACAAACTTATACCTCTGTAATTTGAGCACTCACTCTTATCCCCTTTGCCTTTGTACAATGGCACTATGCACGCATTCCGCCAATCCTCAGGCACCTCACCATGAGTCATACATACATTAAATAACCTTACCAACCAGTCAATAATACAGTCACCCCCTTTTTTTTAATAAATTCCACTGCAATACCATCCAAACCTGCTGCCTTGCCGGCTTTCATCTTCCACAAAGCTTTTACTACCTCTTCTCTGTTTACCAAATCATTTTCCCTAACCCTCTCACTTTGCACACCACCTCGACCAAAACACCCTATATCTGCCACTCTATCATCAAACACATTCAACAAACCTTCAAAATACTCTCTCCATCTCCTTCTCACATCACCACTACTCGTTATCACCTCCCCATTTGCGCCCTTCACTGAAGTTCCCATTTGCTCCCTTGTCTTACGCACTTTATTTACCTCCTTCCAGAACATCTTTTTATTCTCCCTAAAATTTAAAGATACTCTCTCACCCCAACTCTCATTTGCCCTCTTTTTCACCTCTTGCACCTTTCTCTTGACCTCCTGTCTCTTTCTTTTATACATCTCCCACTCAATTGCATTTTTTCCCTGCAAAAATCGTCCAAATGCCTCTCTCTTCTCTTTCACTAATAATCTTACTTCTTCATCCCACCACTCACTACCCTTTCTAATCAACCCACCTCCCACTCTTCTCATGCTACAAGCATCTTTTGCGCAATCCATCACTGATTCGCTAAATACATCCCATTCCTCCCCCACTCCCCTTACTTCCATTGTTCTCACCTTTTTCCATTCTGTACTCAGTCTCTCCTGGTACTTCCTCACACAAGTCTCCTTCCCAAGCTCACTTACTCTCACCACCCTCTTCACCCCAACATTCACAACATATATATATATATATATATATTATTTTTGTTTTATTTTGCTTTGTCGCTGTCTCCCGCGTTTGCGAGGTAGCGCAAGGAAACAAGACGAAAGAAATGGCCCAACCCACCCCATACACATGTACATACATACACGTCCACACACGCAAATATATATGCCTATACATCTCAATGTACACATATATATTACACACACAGACACATACATATATACCCATGCACACAATTCACACTGCCTTTATTCATTCCCATCGCCACCTCGCCACACATGGAATACCATCCCCCTCCCCCCTCATGTGTGTATATGTGTGTATGTGTGTATATATGTGTATATGTATATATATTTTTTTTTTTTTTTCAAACTATTCGCCATTTCCCGCATTAGCGAGGTAGCGTTAAGAACAGAGAACTGGGCCACTGAGGGAATATCCTCACCTGGCCCCCTTCTCTGTTCCTTCTTTTGGAAAATTAAAAAAAATTGAGAGGGGAGGATTTCCAGCCCCCCGCTCCCTCCCCTTTTAGTCGCCTTCTACGACACGCAGGGAATACGTGGGAAGTATTCTTTCTCCCCTATCCCCAGGGATAAATGTATGTATATATATATATATATATTATCCCTGGGGATAGGGGTGAAAGAATACTTCCCACGCATTCCTCACGTATTGTAGAAGGCGACTAGCGGGGACGGGAGCGGGGGGCCAGAAATCCTCCCCTCCTTGTATTTTTAACTTTCTAAAAAAAATGGGAAATTAATATTAGTCAGTTAAATACCAAATTATGAGTAGTCTACTACACATTTATATGATGCAGTCAATGATACTACGAACTCGAGTTAAGCTTTACTTTATATTGCTAACATTTTTTTAATGTATAAAGTACATTTAATGGTGTTATTTACAATATCACTTGTAAGAGAATGTCGCCCTCTGCCAAATCATCTAAGTCATATAATACATGTCATTAAAATAGCATTAGCTTCTGTACTGAAAATTTACAAAAAGAAAAAAAGTCAGCAATCATTCTGAAAGCTTATTAAAAATTGAAGAACGGGAGTGGAACCAAGCCTTGAGGGTCTTAACTAATATCTGACTATGAAGTTCATAAAAAAATATTGAGCCAATCAGACAAGACTTGACAATGTGAATGTACAGAGTGGGATGAGAAACACTCGAGTGGTAAACACTGAACAAGAGTTGACCTTCGTTGTGTACTTGCTTACAAATACTGTACACAATGGTATAAAATTAAAAACTCTAATTTTACAAGACAATCTATATAAAAAGCAAGAGATTCAAGACTTTACATTTACAGGACTAGCTTTTGCACAAAGCACAAGGACAGACAGAGTACTTCAGGCCATTATTTATGCATTCATCCCTCTTGATAATGTTCAGCTATTGGAATAAAAAAAAATCAGTACATTTAAAACTTTTAATGGTGACGGAGTCCTTTAAGTGAACCTTTAACAGGTGTGGAAGACCACCGAGGTGGCCAGAAACTACTCTGTCTCCCCAGTGTGATCTTAGTGGCTGTTGGTAAATGCACAATACTGAAATGTCTCTCAACAACAACAGAAGACATTTAGAATCTTTAGCTGAAGCAAAATGTTTACAGCCATTATAGCACACCTTGATAGATGGTGAGAGAGTTAATGGGTCCAAGACGTGGCCGTGTTTCAAGTGTTAGCTTAGTGAAGCTCTGGCCTGAATGCATACTACACTCTGCAATGTTAGCAAGAATGAAGCAACTTTTAGTATCTTTATAAAATCCAAATTAAATAATAAAATACATTAAAACAGGAATGACTGAAAGACTTTCTCCATATACATAAATAAAATCTATCCATAATATGGCAATTATGTTGAATCAATGTACACCTAGATCATCCTCATTACTTGTTTACAGATGAGTATCAACAACGATGATAACCATACACATTTTGACTACCAGGTGACTGCATGTGAATCAACTGTTTTGTAAACAGGAACAAGCATGGTTCCAGCTATAGAAAAAATACACAAATGATTTTGTATCATGATGGAGAAAATAAATTCGAACTATAAAATTCCCTGCACATAAATGAAAATTTGAGATATTGTACACATGCAAAACATCTGTTACCAAAAAGCAAGATGGAAATGCAATGAGCTGAATTCCAGCGACAACATTCTCAATATTAATCACAGTAAAAGGGCAATGTAGTGATTTTGGGCAAAGCCCAGCACACAACAAAACAATTTTATGGATATGAGCGAAACTTTTAAGATGTGAGAGCCACATCTACTTCAGGAGGTTAGCTATATGAAGTGTATTCTTAACTGCATATTTATGCTTTAATATTCCCAGTTTTAAAAGTCATGGGCTGCTCTTTATGGTCATTGTTTACCAAAATTTTGCAAAAACTGTAACCTTAGTATATTAGTAACCACATGAGATATTACTACTATAAAAAAAACAAAAAAACTCCAGATTACCTGGGAAAATAAGGAGTCAGACCCTTAACTCTGAGTGCTTGAAGTATTCACAGAGCAGATGACATTATAACAACATGTCTCCAAATAAATCATTTGTGTTCAAATGGCACCTCTGTGGATAACCTTGGGTAATAATTATACATAAATGGAATGTTTTATTTCTTTGTCCTGTTCCACAGACAAATGCAAATGCAACATCCCACAAAATCAATTTGGTTAATCTTCCGTAGTTACTATGTTAAGAAGTCTATCAATTGTTCTAGGCTGCTGCCTACTTGTCAATCTTCTGCATGGTTAATATGGGTTGTCACCTCCAATATCAGACACAGTTGTCATCCATCTGTTGCCACCTAAAGATGTCTTCTGTATATATTGTATTTCTTGAAAATTCTAAGTTCACATGATTCTGAAACACTTTCTTCAACACTTACTATACTACAGTCTTTCTTCACAGCCAATCTCACCACAAACTCAAGTGTTGCACACTTTGAAACAATGTTTGGATCATTTCATCTTAAACAGATCAACATATTTCAAAGAAGTTAAGTACTGTCAGTCATACTAACTTGATTATCACATAAACACATCTAAAGTCAATGTCTCTTGGTTGAACACAGTACTTCTCACTATTCACACACAGTTTTACACTATAGTACAGCTTTTAGTCAAGCAGGTTTTTCTTAAAATTCATAAACATGTTTTCAATGCTCTTTTAGAGTTTCTCTATTTACAAATCTTAGTGGGAGAGTATTTTTCACTTTCTCTTTCAGGTTAATCAGTAGTCGCTGCCCCCCCATTCATGACCAGTGGTTCCATCAAGATCGTCTTCATCCAGGTCATCATCATCCACGCACACCATAACACGGTCAATTACTGTTGGGATGAAAAATTTCTATTAAGATGTGTCAGTTACAAACATGACCAACATAAACTTCCCAAAACCATAAACCTTATAGAATCTGTTTAATGCAAGATAAATGCAGAGCAAAAAGTTTAGCCGCAAATAAAATAGGTACAAACAAAAATAGTGGTTGATTTGTTTTTTCAGTATCTAAACATGCCATTTCCTGTATACATAGCTGGTTGGCATACAAGACTTTCAAAAACAATTTTGTGACTGACAATCTCTATGCAATCATATATTTAAGACCCAATGGGATTTAAGTACTGAATCATTTGCTATCCCAGGGCATACATATAATACTTGTGCAGAAAATATCAATGCACAAACTGACAATTCCACATCAGAATAATGTGTTTGAATGTATATAAACAAAAAGATACTTGTTCACATGCACATTCTCCACCATACCATAAGGTAAATCCCAGAATACCGAAAAAGAAAAATATAATAATGCAGTACTTACTTAAGAATGAAATAATACTATATTGTTCATAACACATTAACATATCTTACAAAAGGTATAAGAATTGTATGCTTGAAACGGAATCCATTTCGACCAGTTATCTTGTGACAATACAAAAAAATTAAATATGTTGAAATATACATAAAGAATTTAGCTAAAAGAGGAAAGGTATAAACAAACAAGATTTAAAAAGGGTGATGATAAAATAAGTTAATTCTTACAGAGCACACAAACAAAGCTGGTACAATCTAGCACTAAAAGAGATACACTGAACTGGGCATTTCCACTCTGGTGCTCTTCAGTCAAAGGAACTTGCCCAGTATATGAGGTAATGTAAGTTTAATTATATTATGCTAATTTGGTGGAAGGTAACATTTCAATAATTCTAAATAACAGGGAACAAACGAAAAGGGGAAATGATTGTTTGTGGCTTCCTCTGTTCTTATAGAAAAATCTCTTGCTTGGGGAACACACGCTGTACAAGAAAACCTTGTCCTGTTATAAGGGATTGTATGCCTTCACAACCATGTGAAGCAGGTAACCATATGTCTGACTGAAGATATTCAAGTATATAAATTCACCAAGTGAGACAAGTCTGAATTGTTTTCTTTAACCCTAGATTCATGAGACCATCAGCTGCATTCATCCCCTCCTACATGTCACAACCCAAACTTTGGGAAAAGGTTGGCTAGCCACAGGATCATTATCACTTTTTTTATGTGCAAGAAATTGTGATTTTTCTGTGTTAACATTAAATATTTCCATCTACACCTCAAGATATTTAACACTTTTGAACACAGAGGGTGAGGCACTAGTGACGAGCCTTCCAGCACAGGCCTCTCATGCCAGTGGCTTAGGGAGCTAGATCAAAAATCATCACTTTTCCTGATATCCTCAATGTTTCTATTAGTACAACAATGCTTTTGGGGCTATGACTTATAAAAAAATAAAATTAGTGACTGGTCGATATAAACTGTAAGAAAGGGAAAAAGATTTTCACAACTCAAAGTGATATATTATTAGGTTAGTTTCCATTTATGTAAGGGGTTAAGTGCCATTGGCCAAACATACAGGAAATAATACTAAAAATGTTATGTTATCATGAGAAATAGTTACAAATGATTATCAAAACATTAGTAATTATTTGTTCATAAATTTGGGAAAAACCTAATGAACTGTACTGAAAAAATAAACAAAAAATACAATTTACTATATCATTCACCAAGATGAATGTTTTTAACAAAAGGCAAGGTTTATCCTTCCATTTTCTGAATATGTAGATAATTATTAGTTTAAACGAGTGGTAAAATCCTTCTATCTATCTATCTCTATATCTCTGATGCCCATTCCCTTCGGGAACTCCCATCATGGGGCTGGCCATAGTAAAAGTCTCCACTAATCCCTGTCCTTACACACCTCCCTTGCAAACACCTTTCCAGCATTCCTCCCCATTTCTCTCCCTCCAGCACTTTTTCACACTATATAGCCATATCACACGAGGTCTTCCTCTCGCACATACACCCTCCTCATACACTCCCTATCCTCAATTCTTTCCACGTGCCTAACCCAACTTAAAATATTATGATTCACCCAATCTACCAATCCACAATAAATTCCCTTTGCATTCCTTGCCATACGAAATCTTTCATACAACCACTCGCTACTTCCTTCATTCCACCTAGTTATATCACATGCTCCTTTCTCAAATATCTCATTTCCTATGAAAGACAATTGTGTATATGTATATATTCCCACGTATTCCTGCATGTCATAGAAGGTAACTAAAAGGGGTTGGATGGGGGCTGGAAATCCTCCCGTCCAGTTTTTACTTTTCCAAATGAAGGAACAGAAAAGGGGGCATATGAAGGAGGGAGGGATATATATCCTCTGTGGCTGGGTAGCAGCAGGAATGGATAAAGGCAAGCAAGTATGAATATGTACATGTGTATGTATATGTGCATGTATGGGCGCATATATATATATTTTTTTTTTTTTCATACTATTCGCCATTTCCCGCATTTGCGAGGTAGCGTTAAGAACAGAGGACTGGGCCTTAGAGGGAAAATCATCACCTGGCCCCCTTCTCTGTTCCTTCTTTTGGAAAATTAAAAAAAAACGAGAGGGGAGGATTTCCAGCCACCCACTCCCTTCCCTTTTAGTCGCCTTCTACGACACGCAGGGAATACGTGGGAAGTATTCTTTCTCCCCTATCCCCAGGGATAACATATATATATATATATATATATATATATATATATATATATATATATATATATATATATATATATATATATTTTTTTTTTTTCCAAACTATTCGCCATTTCCCGCATTAGCGAGGTAGCGTTAACAACAGAGGACTAGGCCTTTGAGGGAACATCCTCACCTGGCCCCTTCTCCGTTCCTTCTTTTGGAAAAATTAAAAAAAATAGAGAGGGGAGGATTTCCAGCCCCCCCGCTTCCTCCCCTTTTAGTCGCCTTGTACGACACGCAGGGAATACGTGGGAAGTATTCTTTCTCCCCTATCCCCAGGGATATATATATATATATATATATATATATATATATATATATATATATATATATATATATATATATATATATATATATATATATTTTTTTTTTTTTTTCATACTATTTGCCATTTCCCGCGTTAGCGAGGTAGCGTTAAGAACAGAGAATTGGGCCTTAGAGGGAATATCCTCACCTGACCCCCTTCTCTGTTCCTTCTTTTGGAAAATCAAAAAAAAACATGCAGGGAATACGTGGGAAGTATTCTTAATCCCCTATCCCCTTTATATTTTTATTTTGCTTTGTCGCTGTCTCCCGCGTTTGCGAGGTAGCGCAAGGAAACAGACGAAAGAAATGGCCCAGCCCACCCCCATACACATGTATATACATACACGTCCACACACGCAAATACACATACCTATACATCTCAATGTACACATATATATACACACACAGACACATACATATATACCCATGCACACAATTCACACTGTCTGCCTTTATTCATTCCCATCGCCACCTCGCCACACATGGAATACCATCCCCCTCCCCCCCTCATGTGTGTGAGGTAGCGCTAGGAAAAGACAACAAAGGCCCCATTCGTTCACACTCACCACATTGATCCAATTCACTCTATTCCTTGCCCGCCTTTCACCCTCCTGCATGTTCAGGGCCCCGATCACTCAAAATCTTTTTCACTCCATCTTTCCACCTCCAATTTGGTCTCCCACTTCTTGTTCCCTCCACCTCCGACACATATATCCTCTTGGTCAATCTTTCCTCACTCATTCTCTCCATGAGCCCAAACCATTTCAAAACACCCTCTTCTGCTCTCTCAACCACGCTCTTTTTATTTCCATACATCTCTCTTACCCTTACATTACTTACTCGATCAAACCACCTCACACCACACATTGTCCTCAAATATCTCATTTCCAGCACATCCACCCTCCTGCTCACAATTCTATCCATAGCCCATGCCTCGCAACCATACAACATTGTTGGAACCACTATTCCTTCAAACATACCCAATTTTGCTTTCCGAGATAATGTTCTCGACTTCCACACATTCTTCAAGACTCCCAGTATTTTCGCCCCCCTCCCCCACCCTATGATCCACTTCCGCTTCCATGGTTCCATCCACTGCCAGATCCACTCCTAGATATCTAAAACACTTTACTTCCTCCAGTTTTTCTCCATTCAAACTTACCTCCCAATTGACTTGAGCCTCAACCCTACTGTACCTAATAACCTTGCTCTTATTCACATTTACTCTTAACTTTCTTCTTTCACACACTTTACCAAACTCAGTCACCAGCTTCTGCAGTTTCTCACATGAATTAGCCACCAGCGCTGCATCATCAGCGAACAACAACTGACTCACTTCCCAAGCTCTCTCATCCACAACAGACTTCATACTTGCCCCTCTTTCCAAAATATATATATATATACCTTGCTAATGCGGGAATAATAATAATAATAAAAATAATAATAATAATAATATATATATATATTATTATCATTATTATATGGGAGGGTATTGACTGAGAGGGTGAAGGCATGTACAGAGCATCAGATTGGGGAAGAGCAGTGTGGTTTCAGAAGTGGTAGAGGATGTGTGGATCAGGTGTTCGCTTTGAAGAATGTATGTGAGAAATTCTTAGAAAAGCAAATGGATTTGTATGTAGCATTTATGGATCTGGAGAAGGCATATGAGAGAGTTGATAGAGATGCTCTGTGGAAGGTATTAAGAATATATGGTGTGGGTGGCAAGTTGTTAGAAGCAGTGAAAAGTTTTTATCGAGGATGTAAGGCATGTGTACGTGTAGGAAGAGAGGAAAGTGATTGGTTCTCAGTGAATGTAGGTTTGTGGCAGGGGTGTGTGATGTCTCCATGGTTGTTTAATTTGTTTATGGATGGGGTTGTTAGGGAGGTGAATGCAAGAGTTTTGGAAAGAGGGGCAAAAATGAAGTCTGTTGTGGATGAGAGAGCTTGGGAAGTGAGTCAGTTGTTGTTCGCTGATGATACAGCGCTGGTGGCTGATTCATGTGAGAAACTGCAGAAGCTGGTGACTGAGTTTGGTAAAGTGTGTGAAAGAAGAAAGTTAAGAGTAAATGTGAATAAGAGCAAGGTTATTTAGGTACAGTAGGGTTGAGGGTCAAGTCAATTGGGAGGTAAGTTTGAATTCTCAGCTTTCTTCTTTCACACACTTTACCAAACTCATTCACCAGCTTCTGCAATTTCTTACCCGAATCAGCTGCCAGCGCTGTATCATCAGCGAACAACAACTGACTCACTTCCCAAACTTTCTCATCCACAAAAGACTGCAAACTTGCCCCTCTCTCCAAAACCCTTGCATTGACCTCCCTAACAACCCCATCCATAAACAAATTAAGCAACCATGGAGACATCATGCACCCCAGCTGCAAACCAACATTCACCAGGAACCAATCACTTTCCTCTCTTCCTACTCGTACACATGACTTACATCCTCGATAAAATCTTTTCACTGCATCTAGCAACTTGCCTCCCACACCATATATTCTTAATACCTTCCACAGAGCATCTCTTTCAACTCTTATCATGTGCCATCTCCAGATCCATAAATGTTACATACAAATCCATTTGCTTTTCTAAGTATTCACATACATTCTTCAAAGCAAACACCTTATCCACACATCCTCTACCACTTCTGAAACCACACTGCTCTTCCCCAATCTGATGCTCTGTAAATGCCTTCACCCTCTCAATCAATACCCTCCCATATAATTTACCAGGAATACTCAACAAACTTATACCTCTGTAATTTGAACACTCACCTTTATCCCCTTTGCCTTTGTACAATGGCATTATGCAAGCATTCCGCCAATCCTCAGGCACTTCACCATGAGCCATACATACAATGAATAGCCTCACCAACCAGTGAAGAGGAGTTGCAGAAGGTTGTGTGTTTTATGATGTATGTAAGCATATTTACTGAAGGTAAATGAGTGCAAGTAAAAGTTAAGTAATGCTGCTTGAAAGAAAACAATGAAAGTACAGATTTTGTAAAGCCATATAGAGTGAAAAAAGAAAGAGTACTAAATTGTGCTTTGCATATAGGGGAGAAAGACTGGAAGAGGTGAGAGAATTTAAGTATATAAGGAACTGTCTTGGGTAAGCTTGGTGATATGGAAGGAGAGATAAGAGAAAGAACAGTACTGGGTAGAAGAGTCATTGGGTCCCTTCATAGGATATTGAAGGGTAGAGGTGTACGTACTGAAGTGAAGAGAGGAATAAGAGACAGCATGGTTCTCCTAACCCTGACCTATGAAGCTGAAACAGTGACATGGAATGAGTCACTAAGGTCAAGACAGCCAGGCTGTCAAAATGAGCTATTTGTAAAGAGCAAGAGGTGTGGCTAGACAGAATGAAGAGAGAAATAAAGGGGTGTATGAGAGGTGTGGTATGGCAGGGAATAAATTGTTGAATGGGTGAAATGTATTACTTTGAGGTGGGAGTTAAAAAGGAGAGGATATGATAAAACCAACAGCAAAGTTCAAAAGATTTCCTAAAGAATTCTGATTGTCAATTTGGGTATCACCTACTTACAAGAAAGTATTTGAAGGATAAGTATATGCAAAAGAAAACAAAGAAAAGTATTCATACATCGACCAGTTGGCAAGCTACTGCTTTTTTCCACAAGTGCCAATCTAACAGTGTTCTTCAATTTCAAAATACAGCAAATCCCATTTAAATCAGCATCCACTTTCCTGTCTGTCTATCATTTGTGCTATTTCTTGTCACATAGCCAGATGGACCTTGCACAACCTTATCCAAAAGCCATGATAGTACTACTGACTGTGCATGGCATGTGCCAAACCTAAAGGGTTAAACCTTGATTAATTAATTCCACCAGACAAATATTTAGGAAAACAACAACTTTCTATAACTTAGGTTATTCTTCTTAATAATCAAAACTGAGTGCAATAAATAAGAGCTATAAAAATAAATCATAATAAAACTTATTAAAACCTGACATACTTAAAGTCCGACAATATTTGGATAAAACCTTCTGTATGCTGGTTATAATATTAGCTGACTTAGAGATACAAGTGGAATGATGATACAGTGTCACCCTAAGTAATTTTCTCTTCATTAATGCAATCATAAACAGGATTAGTCTTTGCTGCAGGGTGTGTGTATATGTGGGAGGGGAATACAGAAAGAGCTACAGCCTTCTATACAATTTCCTGATATCATTTTGTATTTCATCTTCGTGAAATGCACAAAAATGAACACCTGGAAATACTATGGTATGAGAGGCAGATAAGCCCTAAATAATATGAATTAAATACAATGTTTTCCCATTTATTACTTTTCATAGGATGCCATTTGAAAAAGAAACAACATTTATGAACCAGTTACATAACCACTTCTACATGCAATGCAAGACAATCTTTCTTGCAACTACGATGAAAGTTCTAGTGAGTGACACATAACTGAAAATTTACGGAGAGCAAACCAATGCATCCATAATTTTGTCAAGTCTAAGAAACTTGTCTCATCTCCATCTTGTTTCTGCCTGAAAGGCTTTGATTCTATCAAAACAAGTTGTAATTAGGTATGCGTGTGTAAGAAATACCTGAGTTTTCTAATTTGTAAAGGTCATTAAAAATAATCAACAAACATATAGTGTATCTGAGGGAATCTTTTGGATAAAGTTATGGATCCATTAGACTATCCAAAGATTTATATCCTTCACTACACTACATGACAGACTTGTATCTAAACAGCAAAAAGCAAGTATACATCTATTGATCCAAGGGCCATAATTTCTAACTAAAACTGCGAATATGAATTTTAGTATCATCATTTAAAATATAACGGATATAAAGCATATCAAATATTTGGTACAAATCATAAGATGTATGAATGCCAAAGACGTTCTTTGCTATGATGTATGTAATGCATTTACCTCTAATGAAGAACATGTTCAAATGGTTTAAAAGGTCAAAGGAGGTAATTTCATAGTTTGAAAATGATTTTATCCGATCATTTATGGATCTCTGAAACACACGCGCGAATTGTAATATTATGTAATTTCAAATAAAAAGCATTTTTAAAGGAATCTCTATGACAGAAATGCAAACACTGTTTGAATATGAAAATGGACTAAGCTACAGACATATCTGATAAACTGGTGGTGTTCAAGTTGGAAAGTATGGTCCAATGTCCTTGTATGGACAGATCTAATCTTGCAGGATGTTTGAGCAGGTAATTTTAGCTGAGAGTATAGATAAGCTGAAAGCTCTTCTCACCCATTGATATCACCATCTAGGGCATTGTCAGTCAGGGCTGAAGGATAAAGTGTATAGGTAGAAAAAAGAAGAAGAAAATGGGGTTAGTCAAAATGAGCACAGTTTGAATATTATCTCTATGTCTGTTCAAGCAAAGGCTTTCTTTAAAGGACATGCCACAGAAATATGACTGAAGCTTCTATTACTGATGGTACAAAACCAACTTATTGTATAGATGATTAAATACTCAAAGCTATTAATATATATATACATATATATATAAGTATATACTCTTCATTTACACTACCATTATGTGAAATTAACACATGCAATTGAATTTATCATCTCAGCGACAACCTTCACGTATTCTATTGTACAGACTGGTATATCCATACGTAGTAATGATACAATAGTTCTAATTCCTGCACTAATAAACTTTTTTACCAAAATGTGGTAGAGATTAGTGGTTATCACTCCTTCACATTACTTATTAATTTAAGTGGCCAATTTCCAGGCAATTAATAACTACATAAATATAGCCATCGTTCCTAATCCTGCATAGAGACAAGGATCATCAGAAAAGGGTATCTATATATATTTCTTTTTCATATTCTGAAGACTCAAGAAATAGAATATTTTTCTCTCAGTGACAGACTTGAAGCAGTCACCTTTGTTTCTTCAGCATAATATACCTCCACCTAAGGGAGCATTTTGAGAGTTTTCATTCACAGGTGCTACATTAAAGAAATTTGACCAAACAAGCTTTAAAATTATTAAAGCAGTTGGAATCATCCCCCAATAATCATATCTTACACAAAAAATATGTGATGGAATCAATAAAGTCATTTAAAATCATTACTTTCAGGTTCATGAAAGCTTACCTTGTGGTGAGGGACAAGTATGAAAAAAGATCATCTGTCTTTGTGCAGATGATTACAAACTTAAATAAACATGATGCAAAGAAGGAAACAGTCTCTATGCTGTTTGATTCAATAAGTATTGTCTACTAGGTAGTCACTGATGACATATACAAGGAAATCATTGTGCAATGAAATCAGTAGTTTAAATCCACAACTCATCATATGTAATTTTACACTTCCTGTGAAGAAAATTAAGCTAAACCTTACAGAGCAGCTACACTGAAATTTACAACTGAAAGGAGAGCATAAGCAGCTTGAGTAAGGGTCACATATTTAGTAAAGAATCTTGTTATTTAACACTCAAGAGTATTAGTGTCATATACCTTAGTCCTGTACTACTCTGGTTATACACTAACAGAAACAAGCAATACATTTACCATTACAATAAACAGTTAGTTCCTGACCATTGACTATAATTTACAAAATGTCCATCTACATCTATACATGTCATTTATTTCCTTTTTATATGTCTATATATCTCTATCATTTACTTATCTGTAAGCAGGTAGTGCATGCACAACTTTCTTTAAAAAATTTGGCTACTACACATCTCTACACACAATACTACTGGAGACCATACAATAATGCTTGAAAAATTTGCCAAAGGATTTGGCACTCTGGCCTAACTGTTACACATGTGAATCATGTACTGGTTATAAAATGATGTAAGCTATTGATCAAGACACCTCGTACCTTCCAATGCATGCTCAATTTTTTTGAGGTTCCGAAGGATGCCAGCCAACTCCCGGGAGGTTGATCTGCTTTGGCCAGAAGTGAGGGTCTGGTCACTTTCACTTAGGTGTGCCAACACCTCCTCCAGTAGTGCTGCACGATCTCCTTCCTCATCATATTGAGACCTAAGAAGAGAACTGATTGAAACTATGTTGGAGAAACATGATCAGACACAGTCACAAGCTGCATGTCATTAAATAAAATGGTCACCTGAGTCACCAAAATTCCTTCTTCTGTGATGCATGCCATTTTACTGCAAATGAGATGCTATTTCACTTAAGACTAATTATATAAATGATGTGCTTTTTCCCTCTCACTCTTGACAAAACTACTTCACTTACTTAAGCTTTTGCAAGAGTGTTTCTGAAGTAGTGCGGACCTTGACAGAGAGGGAATGAATAGTTGATATCACCAAGTTGTCTAAAGCTTCCATCTTAGCTTTAGATCTGCCGGATACTATGCCTCGAGTACTTCCCAAAGGTGACCGTTTCCCCTCACTACCAGATTCATCTAATGATGTCTGAAAACAAATCATGCATGTGAAGGTCAATCATGATTTACAAGTTGCAGTCATTTTTTTTTTTTTTTTTTTTTTTTATACTTTGTCGCTGTCTCCCGCGTTTGCGAGGTAGCGCAAGGAAACAGACGAAAGAAATGGCCCCCCCCCCCATACACATGTACATACACACGTCCACACACGCAAATATACATACCTACACAGCTTTCCATGGTTTACCCCAGACGCTTCACATGCCTTGATTCAATCCACTGACAGCACGTCAACCCCTGTATACCACATGACTCCAATTCACTCTATTCCTTGCCCTCCTTTCACCCTCCTGCATGTTCAGGCCCCGATCACACAAAATCTTTTTCACTCCATCTTTCCACCTCCAATTTGGTCTCCCTCTTCTCCTCGTTCCCTCCACCTCCGACACATATATCCTCTTGGTCAATCTCTCCTCACTCATTCTCTCCATGTGCCCAAACCTTTTCAAAACACCCTCTTCTGCTCTCTCAACCACGCTCTTTTTATTTCCACACATCTCTCTTACCCTTACGTTACTTACTCGATCAAACCACCTCACACCACACATTGTCCTCAAACATCTCATTTCCAGCACACCCATCCTCCTGCGCACATCTCTATCCATAGCCCACGCCTCGCAACCATACAACATTGTTGGAACCACTATTCCCTCAAACATACCCATTTTTGCTTTCCGAGATAATGTTCTCGACTTCCACACATTTTTCAAGGCTCCCAAAATTTTCGCCCCCTCCCCCACCCTATGATCCACTTCCGCTTCCATGGTTCCATCCGCTGACAGATCCACTCCCAGATATCTAAAACACTTCACTTCCTCCAGTTTTTCTCCATTCAAACTCACCTCCCAATTGACTTGACCCTCACCCCTACTGTACCTAATAACCTTGTTCTTATTCACATTTACTCTCAACTTTCTTCTTCCACACACTTTACCAAACTCAGTCACCAGCTTCTGCAGTTTCTCACATGAATCAGCCACCAGCGCTGTATCATCAGCGAACAACAACTGACTCACTTCCCAAGCTCTCTCATCCCCAACAGACTTCATACTTGCCCCTCTTTCCAGGACTCTTGCATTTACCTCCCTTACAACCCCATCCATAAACAAATTAAACAACCATGGAGACATCACACACCCCTGCCGCAAACCTACATTCACTGAGAACCAATCACTTTCCTCTCTTCCTACACGTACACATGCCTTACATCCTCGATAAAAACTTTTCACTGCTTCTAACAACTTGCCTCCAACACCATATATTCTTAATACCTTCCACAGAGCATCTCTATCAACTCTATCATATGCCTTCTCCAGATCCATAAATGCTACATACAAATCCATTTGCTTTTCTAAGTATTTCTCACATACATTCTTCAAAGCAAACACCTGATCCACACATCCTCTACCACTTCTGAAACCGCACTGCTCTTCCCCAATCTGATGCTCTGTATATGCCTTCACCCTCTCAATCAATACCCTCCCATATAATTTACCAGGAATACTCAACAAACTTATACCTCTGTAATTTGAGCACTCACTCTTATCCCCTTTGCCTTTGTACAATGGCACTATGCACGCATTCCGCCAATCCTCAGGCACCTCACCATGAGTCATACATACATTAAATAACCTTACCAACCAGTCAACAATACAGTCACCCCCTTTTTTAATAAATTCCACTGCAATACCATCCAAACCTGCTGCCTTGCCGGCTTTCATCTTCCGCAAAGCTTTTACTACCTCTTCTCTGTTTACCAAATCATTTTCCCTAACCCTCTCACTTTGCACACCACCTCGACCAAAACACCCTATATCTGCCACTCTGTCATCAGACACATTCAACAAACCTTCAAAATACTCATTCCATCTCCTTCTCACATCACCGCTACTTGTTATCACCTCCCCATTTACGCCCTTCACTGAAGTTCCCATTTGCTCCCTTGTCTTACGCACCCTATTTACCTCCTTCCAGTCATGTTGACTGCAAATTATAGTCAATTCTGTAATTAGTTTGTTTTCTCTGTTGAAATACATACTTAACAGCCCAATCTGCAATTTTTAAGACATTACAATATCAATTACAGCACTCTTTTTAAACTGCATTTATCATACCTATTTCTCTTCATCACTGATTAATCAATGAAAAACTAGTGAAAGTAAGCGAGGCAAATTAAATTGGGGAATGAAGACACAACAGGACATAAAGACATAAAGACATAACCTGATAAAAGTAGAATAAGAAATAAGATGATAAGGTGTATAGTCCAGAGTACTCAGCAGAACCCTACAAATTCCTATGTCAAGGATTCATATAATTCTAAAGTTGGGAGAAAACTGTATAACATTCTAATCAAGTTCAGAATGTCAAAAGATTTTTAAATAAATCACTTTTACCCAAGTGTTAGTCCTTGAATAGTCACAGCAGCATGTTTCTTGAAACATGCTGCTGTGACACTCATCACTGAATGTGGAAATATATCTGATTAGCACTTTATGCATTCTATGGTTAATATATATACACACATATATGGCTGATTCGGGTGAGAAACTGCAGAAGCTGGTGACTCAGTTTGGTAAAGTGTGTGAAAGAAGAAAGCTGAGAGTAAATGTGAATAAGAGCAAGGGACAAGTCAATCGGGAGGTAAGTTTAAATGGAGAAAAACTGGAGGAAGTGAAGTGGTTTAGATATTTGGGAGTGGATTTGGCAGCAGATGGAACCATGAAAGCAGAAGTGAGTCACTAGGTGGGGGAGGGGGCGAAAGTTCTGGGAGCGTTGAACAATGTGTGGAAGGCTAGAACGTTATCTCGGAAAGCAAAAATGGGTATGTTTGAAGGAATAGTGGTTCCAACAATGTTATATGGTTGCAAGGGGTGGCCTATAGATAGGGTTGTGCGGAGGAGGGTGGATGTGCTGGAAATGAGATGTTTGAGGATAATATGTGGTGTAAGGTGGTTTGATCAGGTAAGTAATGAAAGGGTAAGAGAGATGTGTGGTAATAAAAACAGTGTGGTTGAGAAAGCAGAAGAGGGTGTTTTGAAATGGTTTGGTCACATGGAGAGAATGAGTGAGGAAAGATTGACAAAGAGGATATATGTGTCAGAGGTGGAGGGAACAAGGATAAGTGGGGGACCAAATTGGAAGTGGAAGGATGGAGTGAAAAATATTTTAAGCGATCAGGGCCTGAACATGCAGGAGGGTGAAAGGCTTGCAAGAAATAGAGTGAACTGGAACGATGTGGTATACCAGGGTCGACGTGCTGTCAATGAATTGAACCATGGCATGTAAAGCATCTGGGGTAAACCACGGAAAGTTTTGTGGGGCCTGGATGTGGAAAGGGAGCTGTGGTTTCGGTGCACTAAACATGACAGCTAGAAAATGAGTGTGAATGAATGTGGCCTTTGTTGTCTTTTCCTAGTGCTACCTCATGCACGTGCGGGGAGAGAGGGTTGTCATTTCATGTGTGGCGGGGAAGCAACTGGAATGAATAAAGGCAGCAAGTATGAATTACGTACATGTGTATACAAGCATATGTCTGTGTTTGTATTCATATATGTATATGTTGAAATGTATAGGTATGTATATGCGCGTGTGTGGACGTGTATGTATATACATGTGTATGTGGGTGGGTTGGGCCATTCTTTCGTCTGTTTCCTTGCACTACCTCACTAACGCGGAAGACAGCGACAAAGTATAATAATATGAAATAACTATATATGGTTAACACATTATGCAATTCTTCACTTGAGACTGATAACAGTGTCCCTTAACCTATCATATCCAAAAAAATCCTACATGTAAATCAAGAGGATTGTATATTTTTCAAAACCAGGTGAGAAACTTAAAGCTCAAAACTGGTGGTACTCAACAAAGGGTTACAGACCTGATATTTGCAAGACTACCTCATGCAACATCCAAAAGGGCAATGAAAATTATATATTTTGAAGCTAGAGTCACCTACAGCAAGCAAGAGAAAAACTTATATGATGAAGTAATTTTTAGTAGAAAAACAAGAGAGCTGCAATGCACTGAACTTGGGGTAAAGAAATGCAATTTGCTACTGAAAGGATGCCAGGTTCCTTAATTTTTAGAATTTCAAAGCAAGTGATGGTTGGCTATGAAACTTCCAGGACTGTCATGGTTTTCATGATCAAAAGTTTTAGTACAACTTTTGATGAAAGGGATCTATGATTACAGATCAACCTTTCACTATGTAAGTCCTAAAATCTAAGGTACACTGTGTGTACCTGATATCCTTATATATTCTAAAAAATATCTCCAAACCATTGTTATTACGATTAACTAGAACATAATTTTCATTGTAAAATAATATTCAATTCCACCTACTACAATAAGGCAGCATTGGGAACACATGAACATGGCCTTACTTGCTACTTTCTAATATTCTGCTTTTATGTACAATGTATCAAAATCAAAACCCTTCATTCACAGTCAAGCCCCACCAAATATTCTGTTGTTTAAAAAAATAATGATAATAATGAGAAATCTACCTTTCTTGGTGAACCCACATGACCCTCTCCTTCATCAGAGAGTGCATAAGATGCTCTTCGGGCACGGGCTGAGGATAATGTTCCTTGGCGTGCAGGAGAAGTGGTGTGTGGGGATGATAACTGATGTGGAGAAGTTGGGGATCTTCGCAATGGAGAGCAGTGAGGTACAGGGTGAGGTTGCTGAAACATTTTAAAGTGATGAACAAAATCTATAGAGTATTAATCAGTGCATTGCAAAAATCTTCATGGGTACATCATTTTCAATGCAGGTTTCAGTTGATCTACTATGATACAGATGGACACAGAGAAATACTGAAATGACACCATTAAGATATATTGATTCATTCATGTGAAAGTTATATCAGATATATAAGGGATTAAGTACCACAGAAAATCATTCTCCAGTCAGTAGGTCCATTAATTAGGGAAAACATCGACTTGGTTAAAGACAATGAGGTCATGGCAAAAATATTAAATGACTTTTTTGAATCTGTATTTACAATCAAAGACACAACCCATGTCTGGAATCCATTTTCAGTGATAAAGGAGGAAACACTCTTCAACAAATTGCCAAAAAAAGCCAAATACATACTTTCAGCAATAATTGGAATGAAAATAAATATAACAGCAGACCCTGATGTTTTATCTGAGAACAGTGGAGGCAAAAAATGAGATAGTTAAGCCCTTAACTGCCCTTTTCAATAAGTCACTTGCTGCAGGAAAAATTCCATATGAAGGGAACTTTACAAATATAACAATATTAAAAAATAGGTGTCAATACCCGGATAATATTGTCACATTAGTTTAAAGTCTGTAACTGGAAAACTTATGGAAACCACCATTTGAGAGAGAATGGTAAACTACTTAGAGGACCACCACTTAAACGATTCTCAGCATGATTTTCAACGAAACTGCTCATGTCTGACAAATCTTCATTTCTTTTACAATATAATCAACATATATGACAAAAGGTAAAGTAGCAGATGTTATCAATCTAGACATTCAAAAAGCTTTCAATAAGGTTCCTCATCAAAGATTACCAGTAAAAATTAAGCTACATGGCAGTGATGAGGATGTACTTTGGAGAATAGGAAACTGGTTAACTGGCTGTAAACAAAGAGAAGGGATTAATGGTCAAGCCACAGAATGGTTACATGTAACAAGTGCAGTGCCACAAGGATCAGTCTTAGAACTAGTTCTCTTTCTCATATATATCAGTGATATCAATTATGGGTTTCATTGCAAGATTTCAAATTTTGATGATGATACAAAGTTGGGAAATGAATCTACAAATGAACTTAAACACCTAGAGCTTCAAACTGACAAACAAAAACTGATGATATGGGCTCATAAGTGGCAAATGAACATTAATATTGATAGGTGCAAAGTTTTACATACTGGTTGTGAAAACAAAAAGGCCAGTTATGGTATGAATTCTGTTGAAATGCAAAATGTAAATGAGGAAAAAGACTTGGGTGCAATAATCTCTGGTTACCTAAAACCAAGTAGGTAGTGAAAAGAGTGAAAAAGTCTTCGTTTCATAGGTGAAGCTTTAAAGTTCAAGTCCAGGGAATCATCCTTATTCTTTACAATTCATTGGTCCATCCACAGTTTGAATATTGTATTAAGCTTTAGTCTAACTTCTTTACTACACTACTCTCTGAGTTTCTGATATCTTCCAATATCATAACAGGCCTTGTAAAAATCCAATGGTCTGTTGCTGTTCGAATTCCTTTGTAAATAAGAAACTGAAAGAAGATAGGAAAATTATGTAACTAAAGCTGGGGTAAAAGTAAAGGAAGAAACTTGGATTATGCTATGGTAACAAGAAATGTGTGTTTAATGTTGAGGTTTCAGATGAAACCTCAATGATCAATATTTGAGGTTAATGGGAAATGAGTTTTACACTTACAGAGTTCCATTTAGACATGACTTACAGAATTCTCTTCTAAAGAATGTGAGTAGACGCTGTCTTGTTTCCCAAAGCATCTTGAATTTCATAAAGAATGTTGTCCCACTATTCTGGGGGAGGTGTAAGTATCAAAAAAGTGAAAGTGTGTTTCATGGTTGTCTATAAGAAATGTGAGAGGCTGAGGAAATGGATAATCACGAGATAAATCAGTTTTAAGTACTGAAATAATTGACGGAGCAAACGTGAAATGTTTTTCAAATTCCTGTCACACCACTTAGCTCAAAAGTATCACTACTTCCAAACAATGCTGAGCAATCCCTTAAGATTTATCTACTTTTTTATAGAAAAAAAATGCACTGATCATGGATAATGGTGCCCATGACAAGTCTGGTAAAAGGGTTTTCAAAAATAGTGTTTCATCTATTTTTCAAGTAAAGGTTGTACCTCTTTAATCCAGCAACCTTGGGAACTGGCCATTGCTGGACCACAGAAAATGCCAGAAAACAGAAATTGACCCTAAAGTCATACACACTTGATCTAATCTCATAGTACTCACACAAAGTCTGTACAGAAGTAACTTTATCTAATTTTTTTCAATAACTCCATCTTTCCAAGCATAGATAATGATTTATGCTGACACTTATTAGCACTAGCACCATCTGCACCTTGGTATCTTGGATGACATCCTGAAGGACTAAAGTAAAGCTGAATATAAGAAATTAACAGGACTGTCAGCTTGGCTGCAGTGTAAACAGATTTTGGCACCTTAGCACTGCTAACAATGCCACCCTGGTGGCAGATCCATAAACTAATAACTAATAGCAGCAGATTCAAAATGTGCCAGACCATGGGAGTTGCCAGACCACAGAGGTACAACCTGCAATGCCAATCCTATCTCTTACTGGAAGGCAACATGTAAAACTGGAAAAAATGTTAAGAAAAAGAGTAGCACAGTCCCTCCACAGTTACAACAATAATCATTATTACATTATAATCATAATCAACATTACATACAATGTACATGCTATCTTATGCACTAAGCCGCACAGTTACAAGAAGTATCTCTCAACAATATTTGGAGGTCCTCACCTCCTCCTCTAATGAGCAAGGGCCATCATCCTCACTTGTGTACAGGTGGTTAGGTCTCCGCGGCCAGCGACCTGCCACCCCCATACCTTCGGTGCCATGGAAGGATGCTGAGCGTAGCAAAGACCCTGGAGGACTAAAAGACAGAAGAAAAAAGCAAATGCATGAGTAATTAGTTTATTATAATTAGAGTGCAAAAATCTCATTTGCCTACTTTGGAGAAAGGTGGAAAGGAAAATGCATCAAACTGGGACATGGTTTATAGAATGTGGTGTTAGTTTGTGTAATGGTGAGTGCTGCAGAAACCATCACTCCACAGGAAAGTACTAAAGCCAATAACACTGTGCTGAAAATTTATATAAAGCGTAGTTTATAAAATTTAGTAAAGTTTATAATATTTACAAATGTTAAGAGTATCTGAATGTACATAGAAATGTAGCTCCATAACAACCCCTCATATCCTTATGAGGAAAGATCACACCAAACATGTCTGTGCCATGCTCCAATATCCAAAACAAAGGTAAATATATGATATTTTGTGTATTTCTAACCCACACTTGTGTGTTTTTCATAATTTTGCAAGCAAATCTATTATTTCACAATATTTCACCATAAGGATAATAACACAGGAAGGAATACTTAGGTTTACGGGATGATATGAAGCACTCAAGATGTGCTTAGCTGTGGATAGTAGGTGCAATATACATGAGAGCCAGAGAGAGAATGTGTGCAAATGTGACTGATGTTGTTTGTTACTGGCCCTACCTTGCTAAAGCGGGAGAATCAATGATGCATAAAAGAATTAGTCTTATTAGTACTATTATCTCTATTACATTTACGTATGGATTCATAAGTATATGTGAGTGAGTTGGGTTGAGGTAACAGTAGTCAGTACATCATATTAAATGACAGGTCTGCATAGGGGAGACTGCTGGATGTGAATATGCTAAGAATGTGGCAGATGGAATGTTTGATTGTTTCCTGATGGTGTGCTAAAGAAGACAAGAAATGACATACAAATGAAAGTGGTGGTATATGTGAGCATGCCTAAAAAACAGATGTGCTTACAAATACCAGGGGAAACTGAATGAAGACTAGCATATGGTGAGAGTAAAGGGATCTATGAGAGTTTGCAGGTGAAATGGGTGGCATACAACAAATGGGATAATGACATGTGAAAGAGATTACCAAGTGGTGGAATGGAGAAGTCAATTTCTAAGTGAATGAGCAAGAAGGTGTACAGACTGTAAGTGCAGGGATAAAATTTTCCCAAACGGTGTTTACAAACTTCTGAGAGCTTAAGAATTTTTAGAGGGAAGTTGGTGTGAGAACTGAGAATACATGGGGGTAATAGTAAGTGCTGAATGTGTCGGTGAGAAAAAGGCAGATGTGGTGTGTTTGGGATGAGGTGGTGTGCACAGTGGGACTCACAGGAAATGGGATAGTGAAAAGAAAGCGGGTAATGAGAACCAAGTTCACGATCAAATGTCAAAAGAGTCAAGAGTGGATGACACTGTATGTTGGTTAGTTAGGCTGCTCAAAGTATGTATGGCTTAAGATGTGCTTACACACTGGTAGGGTGCACATTTAGTGCCCTTATAGAGAAGCATGGGAACATTTTTCTTATTTACCCAACTGTTTCTCTTGCATCATTGAGGTAGCAGCAGAACCAAATGAACACTAGCCTCTTTTGCACACATCTGCTATCTGGTTGTCATGTATAACACATGAAAACAAGAGCCTACCATCCACAGGCAAGCCCAAAAGACTACCCAATGGTTTACCTTGATCTCCTCACATGCTCAAGTAAGCCTAATGACAACACATTATCCTGTATATACCCACTGACCCAATTCATCTGAACCAAATTACGTCTCTAGCCTGAATGTCAAGCCCCAAATCCTCTTTCACACCCTCTTTCAATCTACTCTTTGGTCTCCCCTCCATCCACTTTTGATATACACACCCTCTTAGTCTCTCTTCTCACATCCTCTTCCTATGTCCAAACAACTATAGCACACCCGGGTTGGTCCTGTAAGTTATACTTCACTTATTAGCACACCTCTCTCAATGTCATTGCTTACTTGATCAACCTCTCTCAATGTACATATTGCCAAATGCATTTCATTTCTTACAATGTCACCAGCTTTTTGAGTTTCTCTCTGGCATTCACCACCAAATCAATGTCTAATAACCTAACTAGCCAATCAACAGTACTACCCCCTCCTTTCTTGAGAAACTTAACTTCAATGCTTCCACTTGTGCTACTTTGCTGTACTTTCCTACCTCATCACTTTTAACTGTACCATTTGCCATGACTTGCTCTATATGCAAACTTGCACAAAACAAACCATACCTACCACCGTATCACCTAAAAAAATTAGCAGTGCTTGAAAAAGCTCACTCTCTTTTTTACCTCTTCTCTGCCTGTAACGACTTCCCCATATGCATTCCTCACTGTCGCCCCATTTGTTCTCTTGTTCCCCTCACGCTATTTACCTTCTTTCAAATCTATTTTAATTTTCCTTTTGGTTCACTGATACTTTTGCACCCAGTCTCTCATCTGCCCTCTTTTTCAGCTCCTATACCTTTACCCTGACCTCCAAATAATTCATAATCTTTTTCAGCTCTTAATATCTTTCCTTTGAACTCCTCCAAATCAATTACATCCAGAAACCAGCCTTTTCTCTTAAACTAGCAATTTACATTTCTCTTTCCACACTCTTACAACTCTTTTTCATGCATCCACATTCCACTTTTTACATGTCATACACTTCACTTGTGCATCTTAAGCACTGCTTCTCTTGACACCTTAGCAAAACCGCATTGAGAAGAGCAACTAAGCTTTTGAGGGAAAATCCTTACTTTACTTGTTCGTCTGTTCCTACTTTCTAGAGGGATACCAGAGTAGGGAAGGATTTCCAGGTGCCTTCTCCTCTTAGATGCTTTTATGACATACAAGGAGGTACATGTGTAGTGTTATTTTTCTCCTACTCCTCATGATAATTCCACGAAGGCTTAAGGAGGATCTTTGAAAAATAAAAAATTATCTAAGCATAATGGAAAAGATCACAAAAGTCAGTGGCTATCCCTGTGGATAGGGGAGAAAGAATTATGCCCACGTAGAAGGCGACTTAAATCCCTGGGGATAGGGGAGAAAGAATACTTCCCACCTATTCCCTGCATGTCGTAGAAGGCGACTAAAAGGGAAGGGAGCGGGGGGCTGGAAATCCTCGCCTCTTGTTTTTTTTTTAATTTTCCAAAAAAAGGAACAGAGAAGGGGGCCAGGTGAGGATGTTCCCTCAGAGGCCCAGTCCTCTGTTCTTAACACTACCTTGCTGATGCGGGAAATGGCGAATAGTTTGAAAAAGAAGGCAACTAAAAGGGGTGGGTGAGTGGCGAAATGGGAATCCTCCCCTCCTGTTTTACTTTTCCAAAAGAAGGAACAGAGAAGGAGGACAAGTGAGGGTTTTCCTCTACAGATCAGCCATCTGTTCCTGATGCTACCTCACTAATGTGGGGAAATGTTGAATATGTAAAAAAAGAAAAGTCAGTGGCACTTTTCAATTCTGACTTCTTAGTGCACAATATCCACCATACATATGTAAATGGCCTGGCAGGACAAAAATTATACCTCAAAATGCTTGCAGATGATGCTAAACTAATGAAAGAGATGTAAAGTGTTCAGAAATGTGACAGTATATTAAGATGTCTCGACAGGTTCCAGCTCTTGTCAGATATTTAGTTAAAAGATTCAATTTGACTACATGAAAAGTGATGACAACAGGACAATAAAATGAGGCAAGGTTAAGACCAATTATCTCAGGGAATAATCTAAAGGAATTTACAAATGAGACACTTTTCAGCATTGACATATAACTGATATCAGTCAGATATATGTATCATTAGGACTTTTTTTCATCAATTTGTAATAAAGATGATTTATGGTACAAATCTATCACAAAATTTCCTTTTAATGATAATTCATAAAATGTATGTCAAAGGTGGGTTAGCAATTTCATATGCAGTCACTATATGCCTAATTCTTGAATATTTAGCTTCTTACAACATCGGGTGGGGGAGGGGGCGAAAATCCTGGGAGCCTTGAAGAATGTGTGGAAGTCGAGAACATTATCTCGGAAAGCAAAATTGGGTATGTTTGAAGGAACAGTGGTTCCAACAATGTTGTATGGTTGCGAGGCGTGGGCTATGGACAGAGTTGTGCGCAGGAGGGTGGATGTGCTGGAAATGAGATGTTTGAGGACAATGTGTGGTGTGAGGTGGTTTGATCGAGTAAGTAATGTAAGGGTAAGAGAGATGTGTGGAAATAAAAAGAGCGTGGTTGAGAGAGCAGAAGAGGGTGTTTTGAAATGGTTTGGTCACATGGAGAGAATGAGTGAGGAAAGATTGACCAAGAGGATATATGTGTCGGAGGTGGAGGGAACGAGGAGAAGTGGGAGACCAAATTGGAGGTGGAAAGATGGAGTGAAAAAGATTTTGTGTGATCAGGGCCTGAACATGCAGGAGGGTGAAAGGAGGGCAAGGAATAGAGTGAATTGGATCGATGTGGTATACCGGGGTTGATGTGCTGTCAGTGGATTGAATCAGGGCATGTGAAGGGTGTGGGGTAAACCATGGAAAGTTGTGTGGGGCCTGGATGTGGAAAGGGAGCTGTGGTTTTGGGCATTATTGCATGACAGCTAGAGACTGAGTGTGAACGAATGGGGCCTTTGTTGTCTTTTCCTAGTGCTACCTCGCACACATGAGGGGGGGAGGGGGATGGTATTCCATGTGTGGCGAGGTGGCGATGGGAATGAATAAAGGCAGACAGTGTGAATTGTGTGCATGGGTATATATGTATGTGTCTGTGTGTGTACATATATGTGTACACTGAGATGTATAGGTATGTATATTTGCGTGTGTGGACGTGTATGTATATACATTGTGTATGGGGGTGGGTTGGGCCATTTCTTTCGTCTGTTTCCTTGCGCTACCTCGCAAACGTGGGAGACAGCGACAAAGCAAAATAAATAAAATAAAATACAACATGCCAGAACTACAATCAAGCACATATCAATCTGTTTGCAGATACTTCACATTCATACCTGGGAGATCTTTCATTGGTGTTGTGAGCATTACCCTGAGATAACTTATCACTTTTTTTGTCACCAACTTTCTTTCTTCCCTCTGCAGCAGCTTTCATGGGATCATAGTTTTTCCGTCTCTTCCAATTCTGGAAGTCAACTTCTTTGGCAGAGAGAGTAGAATTAGAACGCGGTGCACCTCTTCTTGAACTAGGTAACTCCTTTTTCACAGATGTTCGCGATGGGGACTTGGAGATAGTCTGGTGAATACAAAAATCAATCAATCAATAAATAAAAAGATGTGTACCAGAAAATAATTTCCAGTGCTTTTTTTCCCAAATCTCCAGTCACACAAAAGTAATCTTCAAATCCTAAGTTAGCATGGGAAAAAGAAGGGGGGGGGGGGGGGATTAGAGAAAAAAGAAAAACTGATCTAAAAAAGGAAGACAAAATAAATTTATGGTGTACTTATAATATATTGTCTAGCCCACTGGCTTAGTTTACAAATTGTATTCAAGTAAATGAAGCCTAACTAATAGATAAAGCACACGACTGGCCAATTCCAGAGATGATGATAATGCAATGTTTTCAAAAGATATGGAAAGAACATAATGTATCTATGAAAAACTTCTGTATAATCTAGTGCAGAAATTTCCGGCAATCTAATTTTCACACTGCACTCTACATACTCTAGTCTTAACACATATGCCCTTAAGTTTTATGAACTTACCACAAATGAGTTTAAAAGACAGAAAACACAATACTTTATTTCTCATACTTGTTCATTGTTTCCCACATTAGTGAGGTAGCATCAGGAGCAGACATAGAAAGGCCACATCTACTCTCATCCATTCTCTAGCCGTCATGTGTAATGACACCAATGCCTATTAATTTCATTCAGATACTTCCAAAAACTACAAGAAAAAAAAGTGAGAAAGACACAAAAGACAGGTTAAAGGCAATTGATGACAAAAGTAGCAAACACTTACTGTTGACAATCCTGCACTGGGCAGTCGTAAACTAAATCTTCCACCATCTCCTCTACTGAAGTCATTGGACCCACTTTTAGGAGTTGTTGCCTGTGAATGAGAGCCACTCCTTGATACTGTATGAACACCTTGGTGGCTCTTGCTCTGACTGAGAGGAATCTTGCGACTTCCTGATACGTTGCCAGCACTGGAAGGCCTCGTAATCTTCTTTTTATCTACAGGTGATGGTGATTTGTGCTGCTGAGTTGCTTCTTCTGAGGCCAGACGAGCTCTCCTTAAACTGACAAATCATTACATTCATTAAATGCATTTGGTTATCAGTAGGTACTGATATTCAAATATGTAACACATTCCTAAATCATATATGCTGGTATAGATACAAGAAGCCTGATTCATTTATAATCTTGGCTTTACATGAAAGCACAGGTAAGTGTCAGCTGACAACATGGTTCCTGAGAAAAGACAATAATGTGTGGTGGTTTGTTCTACAGTCAAGTGTTCACATTCTAAACTATGACTTGAGGTTTTTAACATTTTCAAAGGACTATGCAAAGTCTATGACCAAGCTGCATCCCCTCAAATGGAAGGCCACTGGATGTTTTATGTAGCACTAACTGCTAAACATTACAGGAGATAAAATTACGAATTCCTTAAAATCAAAAACAAAATGAACAGTACAATAATTCACAAAGGTAGTTGCCATGCTAATTAAAATTTTCAGGAGGTGACATTTTCTATGAAAAGAAGACTAATTTTGGACATCAGAACTAATTACAAGGAGTTGATATAAAGCTGTATTGTAAAGTCATACTCTGGTCTGGCTCTCTATACTGTCGTATTCTAAAAACTGATACTCTGATCTTGCTGCATATAATGTTGTAGTCTAAAGAATCATACTATGGTCTTGCTGTATATATTGTTGCACTTTACAGTATCATACTATGGTCTTCCTGCATATATTGTTGTATTCTATAGAATCATATCATGGTCTTGTTGCATATATTGTTGTATTCTAAAGTCTTGTTGCATATAATGTTGTACTGTAAAGACTCTTATTCTGGTTTTGCTGCATATACTGTTGTATTAAACAGAATCATACTCTGGTCTGGCTGCGTATACTGTTGTTCATAAAAGAAATGGCTAATCCCATTACAGTTGTCAAAAGCACTAATTTGGTTACCAGTATGCCAACCAAAATATGCATTTTATATATACAAGTAAATATCTCCTTTTCCTATGCATTCCTTCAAAGATCAGAAACGATTATGCAATCAATCAAGCTGCCATTTCAAAAGCCAAAAAATGCATGGTCATGGTCATATCTCAGAGCAAAGTCTGCTGAGTCACAATCAACAAAGCCTTGCTTTAACTTATGATCAAGGTTAAAATGGAATATCCCATGTGTTTCTGCAGATGAAAATAAATGCATCAACCAACATATTTCTGTTTATCTGTTATTCTTCACTCCATTCCTATTACATGAAGTGGATCAGAGTATACAGTCTTTCAAATTGCTCACACAAATCTTCAACCTATGAAATGTGCTAAAGGAATGCTCAGTGGTCCATACTAATGAATTGCTTTTTCTCTCTGCAGTCAAGCTGATTCATCAAGTCTCCCTTTACATCTCCTACACTGCAAATAAAACTACGCCAATGCATTGGATGAAAAATCTATCTCTGAAATCCTATTCTCTATACTAATTTACAATTTGCAGTTTTTCTCATTTCAAACTGATATATTATGAAATCCATTTTTCAAAACAAACACCATAGTTTCGTAGTTCACCACTATCTCCTGACATCACCTTATGATATTGCTCAAATGAAGCTAAAATAATGTGAAGTATGTTAGCTTGAAAGTAATCATATTCTATCATATGTTTTCAATTCAATCTTCTTTTGTGTAATGTATTTTTGGAACATTACATGATAATCTCACATAATGTTCCAACTATGCATTACACTAAGACTGGATTAAAAACATAGGATATGATTATTTTCAAGATAACACTTCAAAATAACACAGCTTATATTTTCACACTGTCACAAGATCATTATTCAGCTTTCCAGTTAATCAAACATACTACGTCAAATCTTTCAATGTTTACCTGTAAGTTACCTAAAACTAAAACACTCAATCATTCTAATGTGCGAGTTGAAATGAGGAACATGAAATAATTTTGCAAGTTAGAATAGGCTTCTAGAAGTTTGATTTGGAGTTCCAAACTGTCTGTAGACCAATATAAGGAAAGAACATCAAGTCATAGTTTAGAATTTAAATCTAAAAGAAATGACATAACCTAACACTTGACAATGTAACTAAAGCAAAACTACATGAACAAAATAATGGAAGGAAGTTTGAATATGAAATAAATGAACTAATTTAAGGAATCATTACATGCTTACACTACAGCTACATATATTAACAGCCCTTATCAGATGAATAGCTGAATTAATAAAACAAGATAATGCAGTAAGGTGTAAGGACTACTATACCTAAATGCTCTATTGAACTTGAGGGGAGGGTTATTGTCACTGGTCTTGCGACTATCTTTAACTGGTTCACTTGCTTCACTACTGCTATCTGACTGAAGGTTGTTCTCTTCTTTGCCAGCTGTGTACATATCATACCCGCTATCTGATACTATGGATCTCTCCCTCTTGAAATGACTTGTTAGTTTTAGTCTTGTCTCCACTGCTAATGGATCTGGCTTTCGAGGGCTAGTTGCCACTGGAGGTGTCTTTGAAGAGCCATCAATGCCAGCCAGCTTGAGCCTGGTTTTAAGCTGGGAGCCAACAGTCTTCATAAGCCTGTCATCGTCATCATTGATGGGATAGGAAGTGCTGGTGTCCAGGTCCGAGTCTCCCCCAGAATCGTGCGATTCAAAGGATGTTCCTCTTAGCCTTGTTGAGATGCCTTTATTCATGTCCACGCGGGCCTGCAGAGAGGTGACAAGTTGCTCAGTGTCTCGTAGGAAGGACTCAGTGTCTCGTCTGTAGTCGGACTGATGCTTCCCCAGAATCAGAGAGTCTAAAAGCTGCCGATGTTGCTGATGGAAAGAGGATACTATTCATATGATTCTTTGGCACTAAGACCAGAAGAAAGAAAACGTAAGCTTAGAGAGGCTAGACCAACAGCAACACAATGAATGGCCACTTCAAAAAATAAACTTTTTACATTAAAGACTGGGAGAAAAATCATACCAGTTAAGTACACTGTTAAAAGAAAAACTCGAAGCTCTTAAAAAGCTAATCTAACCCATTCTGATCAATATATGTCATGCATAAATACTTTCACTCCTTTCCAATCAAAAGTCTAAGAATATTAGATCTATTTTCATACCTGCTCACCTTTTCCAACAATAGCAATGTAGCATCACGATCAGATAACTCAGCCATCAAACTAAAATTCCGTACCTAACACTTTCATCTATTCCTAATTTAGAAAATGAAAATACAGGTGTGTTGGACTTTCAACTCTACTCCTGTCCCTCTCAATCACTTTCTATGTTGCAGTTGATGAGAATACATAGGTCAGATGTGGAGAAGAAGGAAGTGACCAAAGGATGGAATGAAATAGATTTTGAGAACTACAAAAGAGCCTGAGCATACAGGAAGGTGAAAGGCGTGCATAGGATAGAGTGAACTGGAGCAATGTGGCACACAGGATGCAACATGCTGTCAACAGAATGAACTAGGGTATATGATGAGGCCAAGGGAAACCATGGAAAAGTATGTGGGGCGTAGTTGTGGACAGAGGCTGTGGTTTTGCACTACACATGATAGCAAGAAAATGGATATGAGAAAATGAGGCCTTTGTCTGTTCCCAGCACTACCTTGTCAATGCAAGAAATGTACGTGTGTGTGTGTGTGTGTGTGTGTGTGTGTGTGTGTGTGCGCACAGCTGGTATTATTTATTCCCCACCCCAAGGGATAGCGGGATGAATATAAGTAATAACAAAAGACAGTTTCAAATGTTCTACTTCCTCCTTGTCTACACAAAGTCTATGACTCTTACATCTTAACCTGGGTAACCTCTAGAAAATGAAGTATATCACACTACCTTTTGGCCTAGTAATGGAAAAAAATATTTTTTTTTTTTTTTCTCCAAAACCTAAAAATCTTCTTAAAGGTAAACAATAGGAGTGGAGTAAGAATACTACCCAAGTATCCTTTATGTGTTGCAAAAGGTGACAGGAGTGGGAGTGGAGGCAGGGACATAATCTTTTCCTCCAGTATTATCACCTTCAAAAATAAGGAACAGAAGAAGCCAAGCAAGGATATTACCTGGTAAGTCAGCTGTTTGTTCTCAATGATATTCACAACCAGGCCCTGTACACCTTTTCTGCAGTTTTCCCTTACTTTTTTTATATGTCCTAAATCAGCCCACTGACAGCATGTCACCTCCAGTATACCACATTGCTCCACTTTGCTCAATCTCACATCCTCCTACATGTTCAGGTTCAGAACATTCAAAGTGCCTTTCCCTCCTCCCTTCTATCTTCTCCTTTGTTTCTCCTTTTCTTTGTTTCTTCCAATTTCAACATGTGTTCTCCCTTAGTAATCCTGTCCATGTGCCCAAACTATTTCTGCAAACTCTTTTCAGCTCTCCTCTTACTATCACACTTCTTGCTTACCCTATCATTTCCTGTTCAATCAACCCTCTGCACATCGCATAGTGTCTTTGAACATTTCACTTCAAACACATTCACCCTCTTCAGTGCTTTGTCACCTAGGGCTCACCATTTTGCATCCATAAAACACTGTCGAGAATGCTATACTATCAAACATATCCTTTGACCTTAAGACAGTGACCTCTCTTTCCACATATTTCTCAATGCACCCATGGCCTGTGTCACCACACCTACCCTATAGCTCACTTCAGTACCCATTGTTCTATTCACTCCCAGGTATCTAAAACACTCCATTTCCTACAAGCTCCCTCCATTCAAATTCAGACTCGAACTAACCTGTCTTTTTCCACTGCTAAACCTAATACCTTTGCCTTAATGCATGGAATGGTGTATGCGAGGAAGGCATGTAAGGACAGGAATAACTGGAAACTCTTTTGCTGGGGCCATCCCTTTGATTGGAGTTCCCAGAGGGAATGAGCGTCAGAGATAAGATACTCTCAAATTTCCCTTTTCACACACTCCAAAACCCAGACACTAACTATTGTAGTTTCTCATTTGAATCTGCCATCAGTGCCATGTACTGAGCAAACAATAACTGACTCACCTCCCTGATCCTCCTACCCCAGACAGACTGCAGACCTACCCCTCTTTCCAAAACCCTGTTATCTACCTCCCACACCATCCCATTGATAAACAGATTAAACAGCAATGACGACACCATACACCCCTGCTGTTGACCCAGCTTAAGCTTGAATCACTCGCTCTCCTTTCTTTCTACCCAAACATCGCACATATAATGTACTGTTTTTTATAAAAACTCCTCACTACCTGTAATAGCTTTCTTCACACACTATACATTTGTGACATCTTCCATGATGCATATCTATCAATCATATCATATGCTTTCATCAGATCTATAAATGCGAAATACTAATCCTGTTTCTCTAAGCATTTCTCACTCAAATTCTTCAAAGCAAAGACCTGACCCACACATCCTCTACCACTCTTGGAACCACATTGTTCCTCCACAGTCATATGCTCATAGTATATGGAACCACAATTACTACTTTATCTTATCTCCAGAATGGTGTATGTGATGGAAGCATGTAAGGACAGGACAATTAGAGACTCTTGTATGGCCACTCCCTTGATGGGAATTACCAGAGAGAACAGGCATCAAAGATATGAACAGATAAATACATATATCTCTAGAAAACATTACCTTTATGAAAGAAATTACCTAAGATAATCTATTCTGACTTCTCAGCATCAACTTTTACAATCAAATTTTTAATGCTAAGGAGAAAAAGCTTTTCTTGAAATATCTTTTCTCTTTCTATACTGAAATGCCTACCTAAGTGAAGTAACATCAGAACCAATGGAATGATGGTCTCATTGGCACACATCCACTCTCTAACTGCCATCTATGAAGTACTGGCACCAGAACCTTTCTTTCACAGCAAAGCCCCACAGACTAACTCCAAGTTTATTCTGAATGCTTTAAATGTCCTGGTTCTTCCCACTGACAGTAAACACCAAAACAATCCAATTCAGTCTATCCAGTGCATGCCTCTTTCTCCCTTGCACAATCAGAACCTAATATCCCAGTCTCCACAAAAATCTTCGTATGCCTAAACAGCTTAAGCACAACCTGGTCTACCAGCTCAATCAGTATGCACTTACTATCTCAACATATCTAAAATATCTAATATCTAAATACTTCTGCTCTGCTGCAAAGCACTTTTCCAATCCATGGAACTGTATAATGCACGATCTGTGCTTTTTGCAAATACAGTTGAATTCATCCTAAATATATACACAACAATGCAGAACACACATCTGACATGAAATACTTGCTTCATCTATTTCATTTCACACATCAATATCAGCTCATCTACTAGCTGCATTATTTAGAGTTACTCTCACCTCTAATCTTAAGGCATTGCCCAAGAATAGGCAGTTCCAAGATTCCTGTGCAGACTCAGTATTTACAAATGCTCCATGATGCTGTATAAATGAGTATCAGTGATTTATCTTTGTAAATATACAAGTTAAAAGATGAGAAGAAAATGTATTCCCTAAATTTAATGTACCTAAGATGAACAATATGCTTCATCCCTAAAAACTACTGGTTGACACTAAGGCTAACAGCGTTAGAAAAAATTCTCAGCAAAACAAAACCTATACAGATGATCTAATACTCAAAAGAATATAAAACACATCAATTATATATACATAATTATAAATACACAAAATAAATATATAAACATGATGATACAAGAGAAAAACAGAAAAAACAGAAGAAATGAAAACAACTAGTAAGGTTGATGGTCAACGAATATAAAATTATCCAAAGAAACTGAAACGTGATTTAATCTCAGTAAGTACAGTTTTCACTTCTAAGCTGAAATTAATCTCTGAATAATTATTAAACTTACATACTCAAGTAAAACTCTTAAAAAAAAGGAGGCATTTAAAAGAATATCAAAGAACTGGAGCCTAGCAAGTAATGGACATATCAGCAATTAGTTTGTCAAAAGTGCCAAAGCAACAACTGGAAGATTTGCTCAAACATCTTAAAAAAATACTCTGCTCGGCTTCTGGAAGAAAGAAAGGAGAGATTAAGGCTTTGTGGTTATAATACTGCTGAGTGTATGATCATTTTGGAGAATTACAAGATACACATTATCCATTCCTTACAATAATATGCTGATCATAAGGGATGCAAACTGAAGGGTAAAGATAGTCTGGGAAGATGTCTCAGTAGCAAACGTAGCAATGCCTTGAGGAATTTTTGCTGCCATTATCATTACATCAAAATTACATTCTTTACATAGCACACCTTACTTATATGGAAGATGTAAAATAAAGAGTAAAGAAAATATCATCACTGATGAGAAGAGCTGTTTAAACACTGCTGGGTTACTTACTTGGCCCTTTGTAGGACTCTCATGATCAGAGAGGTCAGATGCTTTAGGAGAAACCATGGTAAATGGTGGGTGATGTGTTGGTGGTGTGGGTAACTTTCGACGGGGGCGAGATTCACTACTCTCCTGAGAAGACGAGAGGGATGCAAGTGGAGGCTTGGAGCCACGAGGAGACCCTAGAGAGGTTTTGACAGAGACATCAGAGGACTTTGTATGCTCAGCTACTTGTGCTGCCCACTGCCGAATCCAGTTTGGACTGCTTCGACTAATACTGCCAGGACTCTGAGGATAAGGATGTGACTTTCATAACTCTTAGTCTTATCTAAATACCAAAACTTCTCCAAATCTCAAACATATTTTTTCCTTTCACAAATGATCACATTCCCTATATAATACAAAAGTCTGTCAGTCTGTATCATGAACACCTTTCTCTCAAAGCAAAATTTCCCTTGAACATGATGCCTCTTGACTATCCTCCAAGCTTTGGGTGTAGATGACTATACAGTAAGATACAAACATTTGAAGAAAAAAAAAATCATCATGTGTGCTAGCTATAAGATAAAGAAAAGTAGTACAAATTTGTTGAAAATATTGGGGATGACTGTGCAAAAATATACAAGTTAGAAGGGAAGGTAGAAAGAAGCATGCTTGTAAAGAAAGAGATCACCATAAATATGGGAAGCCATCAGAGCTGAAATGAATAAGTTCTCACGGGTGAAGAATGTTGTTCAGTTTCAGAATGATAAGCCATGTGCATTTTGCCCAAAAGAGATAAAACATGGGAGAAAGTTTAATCCTCTTACCTCTGTAAATGAGGCAGTAAACAAGTGAAGTTGAATAATATCATATCAGAATATCTGCTGAAGTAACACTACTGTTGAAGCAGAAGTTGAAGGAGAGTGTGAATGTTAGGAAATGAGCTCTACATTAATGTGCGTAAAACTGAAAGTGGATGGCAATACATGGGTGATTATTAATGAACGTGCACCTGATCATGAAAGAAAGATCACGAGACAAGTAAGTGTTTTGGTAGGAGATCAGTTAGCGTGTCAGCAGTTTTGATATAAAAGACAGGGTATCAGTGATGGGTGATTTACATGTGAATATGAGTGATGTGAGAATTGAGGGCAAGGGGTATTCAGTAATGTGAGTGAAAATGGTGTACAGCTTATGGAATTGTGAGATGAAAACGGAGTGTTGACTGAAAATGCCTGGTTTAAAAAGAGGACTATAATCAAGTATGCATATGTGTGTAGGAAATATGGCCAACACCAAAATTATATTACATATTAACTGACAGGCATGTACATGAGAGACATTTGGATATGAATTTGCTGTAAGGGGCAGCTGGTGTGGAATGTCTAATCATTATCTTGTGGAGGTGAGAGTGAAAATTTGTAGTTTTCTTAAAAGAGCAAACACTATGGGTGAGAAGAAAGTAGGCCTAAAAAGAGAGTCAGTCATTGTTTGCTGATGATACAACCCTGGAGGCAGATTTGAGTGGGGAAAATGCAAAAGTTGGTGAGTGAGTTTGGAAGTATGTGTGTGAAAGGAAAAAGTTAAAAGGAGAAAGGTTAGATGGAATATGAGCTTGAATGGAGAAAAATCAAATTGAGTATTTTAGATACCCGGGCATGGATATGGCAGCAGATGGAGACATGGAAGCAGAAGTGAGACAATGTGGGTGAGAGGGTGAAGGTTCTGAGGGCACTGAAGAATGTAAGGAAAGAGAGATCATCATTTGGGAGGGGGAGGGCAAATAATCTCAAATATATTGTATGGATGTGAGTCACGGATTACAGATGAGGATGTGCTGAGGAGGGAGGATGAATTGGAAATTAAATGTTTTAGAACAATATCTGTGCTGTGAGGTGGTTTGATTAAGTAATAAAATGGTAAGAGAGGTGTTTTAATAATAAGAATGTGGTTGAAAGCTGATAAGGGTATGCAGAAATAATTTGGGCATGTACAGAATTACTGAGGAAAGGTTGACAAAGAAGTTATATGCATCAGAAGTGGATTGAACAAGGTGAAAGGGGAGACCAACTGGAGATGGAAGGATGTAATCAAACCATGGTGACATAACACACCCCTGCCACCTAACCTAAGTACCTAATTTATTGACCAACTCCTTGGGGTGGATGAACAGCTGAGTTGACTGTAGACTGACAACCACAAGCAAGTTTATACTATCTATCCCAACATACATCCATGTTCCATTCTGACTGACTGGTCAGATCTCATAACGGACTAAGTCAAATGTACGTCAGCATGGCATGTACAATTCACATACCTGTACAGCATTCTTTTATCCTATTGAATTTCTATCATGATTATCTTGTTTCTTATTAACCAGCTTTGTTATATGATTCTGCAGTTTCTTTTTACCTTTTATTTAAGATTCTTTATTTCACATCTATTTATCTATTCATTATACTCTGTCCCTGTCTCCTGTGTCAGCGAGGTAGCACAAGGATACAGATGAAAGACTGGCCCAACCCACCCACATACACATGTATATACATACACGTCCACACACATGCACATATACATACCTATACATTTCAACGTATACATATATATACACACACAGACATATACATATATACACATGTACATAATTCATACTTGCTGCCTTTATTCATTCCTGTCGCCACACATGAAACAGCATCCACCTCCCTGCGAGTGCATGCAAGGTAGCATTAGGAAAAGACAACAGAGGCCACATTCGTTCACACTCAGTCTCTAGCTGTCATGTATAATGCACTGAAACCACAGCTCCCTTTCCACATCCAGGCCCCATAAAACTTTCCATGGTTTACCCCAGATGATTCACATGCCCTGGTTCAATCCACTGACAACACGTCGACTCCAGTAGACCACATATTTCATCATTTAAATTTCTTATGTTAAGCAAGTTCTATTGTGATTATCTCATTTTTATTTAACCAGTTTTATGAATAGACATTTTTCAAATCACACTATGGTTTATTAAAAAATCTTTGGTTTATTTTTCACCTTTTCAGCACTTGCTGCTTTACCTGTGAATTGAATGCTGTGCAAGCTATATATTCTTTTAAATCTATTAAACGAACAATGACCTGCTGTGAAGTTCTTGGTGTAATCCTCACCCAATCGCTCCTTCAAAGCCTCAAAAAGACTTCTAGCCTTCGCCTGAATTGTTAGTAAGCTGAGTAATAAACATTTTTGAATTTGTTCTTCCATCCACAGCATCAAAACTTTTCCATTTCATGGATGGGCCCTTGTCGTTGCTTTGCTATTATCCTAGATTTCATACTTGCAGAACCTTTGACTTCCTCACATATCTTTTATGTCCTTTCAAATTGTGGAGAACATCAAATGGGACAACTGTACATCATGTGCAATCATATTAACTTCTTTCCTCCTTCATATTAGATGATTACCTTCATTTTCAATTCCAAATCAAACATCTTCCTTGGCTTCTTGCCAGATCTATCAAAATGTGATGGTTTTTCTCTTGCTCACCATCTTCTTTGGGGATTATTACAAAGTTTAATCAGGAAAGAAAATTATTCAGATTCGCTTGAATAATGCACGTTTACTGAATGACAACTGAGAACGATAACTGAAAAAATGCTGTGATGTACACAATGCCGGAATATCGTCTGACAGTCACTATCTTACGCTCGCAGCCATTTTTATATTTACCTATATTTTTCATAATTTTTTTTTCCAGTTGTATGTAAGGATGGTTGTAAGTCACACAGGTCGTAAGTAGGGGATAGACAGTATACTATCTTGGTAAACGACAGAGCTTTCTTAAAAATGATAAGTAAATAATTATAAACACATCTATCCATGTATCTATATCTCTAACGCCTATTACCACCTCGAACTTCTTAAAGGGATGGCCACGACAATAGAGTCTCCATAAACAGTGAGCTCCAGAGCCACTTCTTAGTGGCAAAAAATAGACCAATAAATTGCAAATAATGAGTTTTCTCTCCAAGACTTATTGCAACTTATGATATTTCAATATGAGAGGATGATCTCTTCCAGATATGTTGCAAGGTGTGATGTTTTAATAAGAAAGGATGATTTAGAAGTATCAGATTACATTACTTGGTATCATCAGTGAGGCTTCCATGGCCCTGACATTTGTTCTGCAACAAAAAGCCCTGTATTTATTTTTGCATGGATTTTTTTCTTTAGTTTCTATATAGAATGTCAAAAGCAAACAATAATGAGATAACTAAACTCCATAGCATACGAATATATCAATGGTGATTCATTTTTTAATACAAAACACTGATGTTAATGGTACACAAGAGATACACAGAAAGCAAAGACAGCATATGACAAAAAACTGAGAAACTGGTAAACAGACAAAACAGACTAAACAAGGAGATATGAAGATATATAATAAAGATACAAAATTAATAAATCAAGTAAATAGATATATGTATATAAATATATATCATGTATACAGACAGCAGACAGAGGGAGGGATATATTACAATAAGAAAGAGAGGAGGATGTGTAGATGAAATGATCAATATATAGAGATAATGGATACAGAAATCACAAATGAGAAACAAACAAACAGAGATCTCATGACACCAATATAAATGGCAACTTCATTGATGCAAGAGAGTGAACAATCTGGGATCAAGGGTCAATTGCCCACCTTTACTCACTGCCATGGCAAGTGAGCAATCAAGTCCAACACTTAGCAATAAACTTGTCTAAGACAGGGAATGTAGCTTGCTATCCATACCATGAAACATCAATGCAACCGTGCAGAAACAAGAACAAACATATAAAACATGACCCATCAATAAGAGAAGCATTCATACTTTATGCTTAATATAACACCCAACTCACATTATTCTACTTAGATCACTGACCTTTTCCCTTGGTCCAGACTTCTCAGAGAAAAAAATACCACATTCATTAAATTCTTAAAATGAAATGATTAGCTAACTGCATGGCAAAGAATTCTGATAGAATGTTTCAATATAAACTTGTACAATACAATTTAACACATCCATTAAAGAATACATAAATCAATACTACAATTACTATAATACCAATGCTAGACTTTTAGTTTTTAATTGAAATGCATAAACATTACCTATCAAGCTGTTGTGCAAAGATTAAATTTTCAAAAGCACCAATTTGTGTATCTAAAACCCACATCATTCAAGATTTTACTTTCACTTTTCAAAAACACCATCTGAAACCTGAAATCTAAATTGGCACATCCCACTTTCAGGGATTCCAGTACATATGTCTAAAGTTCACTTTTGCTCTAGAGCTACTGAAAAAGAATCCATACCTGTGAGAAAACACATTCATTGGCAAGCATTTAAGATATTTTCATACAGTTTTGACGTTCATACCTTAAATTTCTCCTGTTCTGGTGTAGGTGTCCAGAGGTCCTCAGTTGGTGCATTTCCTCGGGGTGTAACCACAGTGACATCAACTTCACTTTCTGTTCCAGATACACCAAACACTCGGTCAATGTCATTTCTTGCTTGTTCCACTTCTGGTGATGATGAATCCTTCTCAATGGTATATGTTCCAGCTTCACTCACATCATCCTGTAAATTGAGTTTTTTGTGAAAGACTGTAAAAAGAGTTGATACAATTACAAATAGTTTTCTTTACATGTATATTACATGCTTATGATAAAGATCAATGACAATAATGAACAACCATAAGCGAAATTACACAACCATGATGAAATACCAAATTTGATTCATAATCTTCATTCATTCATACACTACTAACATAATATAAACTCTTAACAGCATTAAAGTCTTCACTGTATACCATAGAAAGCATTAAAGTCTACTTTGAAGCACTGAAGTTTTCACTGTATACCATAAGGGATAGGGGAGAAAGAACACTATCTATGTATTCCCTGTGTGTTGTAGAAGGCAAGTAAAAGGGGTGGGAGCAGGGGGCTGGAAATCCTCCCCTCCTATTTCTACTTTTACAAAAGAAGGAACAGAGAAGGGGGCCAAATGAGGATTTTCTCTCTAAGACTCATTCCTCTGTTCTTGATGCTACCTCGCTAATGCAGGAAAATGTTGAATATGTACGAAAGAAAGACCATATAAAGCATCAAAGTCTTCACTGTATACGACAGAAAGCATGAAAATCTTTACTGTATGCCATACAAAGCATGTCTTCAATGTATACCATATAAAGTTAACACTTTCCATACAGTTTTCCTCTTTTAAGTTCATTTTTTTCCTTTTCAAAGACCATATACATGTCATATACTTTCTCTAAATTTTTTTCCACAACCTGTCTATAAGCTAAAATCTGGTCTACACATCCCTTTCTCCTTTTAAGATCCACAATGTTCTTCACCTATAAGGAATTCACTAATCTTCTGACCAAGGCAATCCTGCTACAAACCCAGTAACTACATTAGGGACTGTATTTCCTATGTTCAAAATGTGTAATAGTAAAAATGAACTGACATGGTGTGGAATGTGAAGGCCATGCTGTCAATAGGCTGAATCAGGGAACATGAAGTGATCAAGACAAATCATGGAGTAATCTGTAAGGACTTGACAATGGATGGTAAACACTAATTGTGATACATGAAGGACAGTTGCAGGTATAAAAAATCTTAAACCACTCTTACTCTTTTCAATCACATACAAAGGAAGAGGTACTGCCTCCAACCATTCATTGGAAAAAAAAAAAAAAACACTTTTCCATGCTTACAATGACAATTTACAAAGCTATGCAACTGGTTTTACTTTCATTATTCATTTTTTTTTTTTTTTTTTTTTGCTTTGTCGCTGTCTCCCACGTTTGCGAGGTAGCGCAAGGAAACAGACGAAAGAAAATTGCCCAACCCACCCCCATACACAGGTATATACATACGTCCACACACGCAAATATACATACCTACACAGCTTTCCATGGTTTACCCCAGACACTTCACATGCCCTGATTCAATCCACTGACAGCACGTCAACCCCGGTATACCACATCGCTCCAATTCACTCTATTCCTTGCCCTCCTTTCACCCTCCTGCATGTTCAGGCCCCGATCACACAAAATCTTTTTCACTCCATCTTTCCACCTCCAATTTGGTCTCCCTCTTCTCCTCGTTCCCTCCACCTCCGACACATATATCCTCTTGGTCAATCTTTCCTCACTCATTCTCTCCATGTGCCCAAACCATTTCAAAACACCCTCTTCTGCTCTCTCAACCACGCTCTTTTTATTTCCACACATCTCTCTTACCCTTACGTTACTTACTCGATCAAACCACCTCACACCACACATTGTCCTCAAACATCTCATTTCCAGCACATCCATCCTCCTGCGCACTACTCTATCCATAGCCCACGCCTCGCAACCATACAACATTGTTGGAACCACTATTCCTTCAAACATACCCATTTTTGTTTTCCGAGATAATGTTCTCGACTTCCACACATTCTTCAAGGCTCCCAGAATTTTCGCCCCCTCCCCCATCCTATGATCCACTTCCGCTTCCATGGTTCCATCCGCTGCCAGATCCACTCCCAGATATCTAAAACACTTCACTTCCTCCAGTTTTTCTCCATTCAAACTCACCTCCCAATTGACTTGACCCTCAACCCTACTGTACCTAATAACCTTGCTCTTATTCACATTTACTCTTAACTTTCTTCGTTCACACACTTTACCAAACTCAGTCACCAGCTTCTGCAGTTTCTCACATGAATCAGCCACCAGCGCTGTATCATCAGCGAACAACAACTGACTCACTTCCCAAGCTCTCTCATCCCCAACAGACTTCATACTTGCCCCTCTTTCCAAAACTCTTGCATTCACCTCCCTAACAACCCCATCCATAAACAAATTAAACAACCATGGAGACATCACACACCCCTGCCGCAAACCTACATTCACTGAGAACCAATCACTTTCCTCTCTTCCTACACATACACATGCCTTACATCCTCGATAAAAACTTTTCACTGCTTCTAACAACTTGCCTCCCACACCATATATTCTTAATACCTTCCACAGAGCATCTCTATCAACTCTATCATATGCCTTCTCCAGATCCATAAATGCTACATACAAATCCATTTGCTTTTCTAAGTATTTCTCACATACATTCTTCAAAGCAAACAGCTGATCCACACATCCTCTACCACTTCTGAAACCACACTGCTCTTCCCCAATCTGATGCTCTGTACATGCCTTCACCCTCTCAATCAATACCCTCCCATATAATTTACCAGGAATACTCAACAAACTTATACCTCTGTAATTTGAGCACTCACTCTTATCCCCTTTGCTTTTGTACAATGGCACTATGCACGCATTCCGCCAATCCTCAGGCACCTCACCATGAGTCATCCATACATTAAATAACCTTACCAACCAGTCAACAATACAGTCACCCCCTTTTTTAATAAATTCCACTGCAATACCATCCAAACCTGCTGCCTTGCCGGCTTTCATCTTCCGCAAAGCTTTTACTACCTCTTCTCTGTTTACCAAATCATTTTCCCTAACCCTCTCACTTTGCACACCACCTCGACCAAAACACCCTATATCTGCCACTCTATCATCAAACACATTCAACAAACCTTCAAAATACTCACTCCATCTCCTTCTCACATCACCACTACTTGTTATCACCTCCCCATTTGCGCCCTTCACTGAAGTTCCCATTTGCTCCCTTGTCTTACGCACTTTATTTACCTCCTTCCAGAACATCTTTTTATTCTCCCTAAAATTTAATGATACTCTCTCACCCCAACTCTCATTTGCCCTTTTTTTCACCTCTTGCACCTTTCTCTTGACCTCCTGTCTCTTTCTTTTATACATCTCCCACTCAATTGCATTTTTTCCCTGCAAAAATCGTCCAAATGCCTCTCTCTTCTCTTTCACTAATACTCTTACTTCTTCATCCCACCACTCACTTCCTTTTCTAATCAACCCATCTCCCACTCTTCTCATGCCACAAGCATCTTTTGCACGATCATTATTCATAATCTCACATATAACTCCACATACACCCAGCTCTTCCATTCTTTTACATAATTAGTGTTTCTCTTGCTTCCTCTTTTATACTGTCCTTGCCCTTAAATCCAATCTGATCTCTCCTTGCCTATAATTTTGTTGTGGTAATAGCCATGTCTTGCCATCAACTCTAATCAGATCTATCAAATAACTGTTGATTAATACTTTAACAATCAAATTATTTGAACTGTAACATCAACACTAATCAGCATGATATAGGTAGTTCTAGGCAAAGGTGAAGATTTCAATAATTACCTTTTCTTCTTTACCGCCTTCACTCTCTCTGTCTTGCTTGACATCATAGGTCTGGCAACTGCTAAGACTGTTGGCACTGTTGCTCTGTTTTCGTCCTTCCGGTGTCATCTTGACAGTGCTCTGCTGATATGTTAAATATTTTCCTTATAATCTTATCCTGACAAAATTTTACATCATAAAACAAGGAAAAGATAAAATGATGGAATGATAAACAAAAGGAACTATATTTTTCATTTTTATACCTGACAATAAAAATGTGATATAATAAAGTACCAGTACAACCTTTCTAGTCTGTACTAATTCTAAGGAGGTAACTGAAAACAAAATTCTGCAAACTATGTACAAACTTGTGTGTGTGTGTGTGTGTGTGTGTGTGCACATGAGTGTGCCAAATGCTCTAGTCATGGACAAAAATACACATCAAGGAAAGGCCTTAAATGAAACAAAAATTCTTAAATATATCAAGAAGAATGGAAGAGTCTTGGGGTCAGTGAAAACCAACCCTTTGAAAAGGGGCAGGTTACAGCTGTTAGGAAAGAAATGAGAGGCTAAGGAGTTGCGAGAGAAAGAAAGAGACATTACAACATCCCACTCTGAACATGCCAGCTTATACACAGTAATCACTAGATGCTGTAGCTTTCTAAGGATTGGCAGGAGTGCACAAGCAAGCAGTTTTAGGAAGAAGACATAACAGAAACCATTACAAAGAGGGAGAAAGAACCAGCTGTTCAACACTGGGCAAATGAGAGAGTTAGGATGGATTACTTTGGGATTGAAAATGTTTAATAAATATGAGAGCCAGAACTTCTCCAGATGTTGAGCGCAGAATGAATTAGTCCTTTGTATCACCTGAGCTACTGTGATGCGAAAAATTTTAAAGCATCTGAACAAGAATCCAATTTGCTTAGAAGGTAAATTTAGCTAATTGTGTTATATAAAGTGTGTAAGACAGGTCATTGTCAACAAATACATTTTTTTGAGTTGTGGAGTGGAATTACAAAGTCATCAAACAGATGAAAATTTTGTGATGGGTTTTAGAACAGATGGGCAAAAATTAGGTTATAGGGGCATTATTCTTTACTAGGATTCATCTCCCACAAGGAAAATCATCTCAAAGTCTGAGTTTACATAGGAAGTTGTGATGAGGGGACACAATGTGGATAAAGGAAGAATGACAAGAAAGACGTAGATCAAGGTGGAGAAGATGGACTAGATCTAAATGAAGTGGAGGACTGCAGTCCTGAGACATCAGCATATGAATGCATTTGGTTAACTAAAAAAGAAAAAGTTCTTATAAAAAATGGAAGAGCAAAGGAAAAAGGACAGAACCTTGAGGGATGCTATTCTTAATAGGGACAGTTTAATCCTTATTTATATTTATTATTTATTTTATTATACTTTGTCGCTGTCTCCCGCGTTTGCGAGGTAGCGCAAGGAAACAGACGAAAGAAATGGCCCAACCCCCCCCATACACATGTATATACATACGTCCACACACGCAAATATACATACCTACACATTTCAACGTATACATATATATACACACACAGACATATACATATATACACATGTACATAATTCATACTTGCTGCCTTTATTCATTCCTGTCGCCACACATGAAACAGCATCCACCTCCCTGCGAGTGCATGCAAGGTAGCATTAGGAAAAGACAACAAAGGCCACATTCGTTCACACTCAGTCTCTAGCTGTCATGTATAATGCACTGAAACCACAGCTCCCTTTCCACATCCAGGCCCATAAAACTTTTCCATTTCATGGATGGGCCCTTGTCGTTGCTTTGCTATTATCCTAGATTTCATACTTGCAGAACCTTTGACTTCCTCACATATCTTTTATGTCCTTTCAAATTGTGGAGAACATCAAATGGGACAACTGTACATCATGTGCAATCATATTAACTTCTTTCCTCCTTCATATTAGATGATTACCTTCATTTTCAATTCCAAATCAAACATCTTCCTTGGCTTCTTGCCAGATCTATCAAAATGTGATGGTTTTTCTCTTGCTCACCATCTTCTTTGGGGATTATTACAAAGTTTAATCAGGAAAGAAAATTATTTAGATTCGCTTGAATAATGCACGTTTACTGAATGACAACTGAGAACGATAACTGAAAAAATGCTGTGATGTACACAATGCCGGAATATCGTCTGACAGTCACTATCTTACGCTCGCAGCCATTTTTATATTTACCTATATTTTTCATAATTTTTTTTTCCAGTTGTATGTAAGGATGGTTGTAAGTCACACAGGTCGTAAGTAGGGGATAGACAGTATACTATCTTGGTAAATGACAGAGCTTTCTTAAAAATGATAAGTAAATAATTATAAACACATCTATCCATGTATCTATATCTCTAACGCCTATTACCACCTCGAACTTCTTAAAGGGATGGCCACGACAATAGAGTCTCCATAAACAGTGAGCTCCAGAGCCACTTCTTAGTGGCAAAAAATAGACCAATAAATTGCAAATAATGAGTTTTCTCCCCAAGACTTATTGCAACTTATGATATTTCAATATGAGAGGATGATCTCTTCCAGATATGTTGCAAGGTGTGATGTTTTAATAAGAAAGGATGATTTAGAAGTATCAGATTACATTACTTGGTATCATCAGTGAGGCTTCCATGGCCCTGACATTTGTTCTGCAACAAAAAGCCCTGTATTTATTTTTGCATGGATTTTTTTCTTTAGTTTCTATATAGAATGTCAAAAGCAAACATAATGAGATAACTAAACTCCATAGCATACGAATATATCAATGGTGATTCATTTTTTAATACAAAACACTGATGTTAATGGTACACAAGAGATACACAGAAAGCAAAGACAGCATATGACAAAAAACTGAGAAACTGGTAAACAGACAAAACAGACTAAACAAGGAGATATGAAGATATATAATAAAGATACAAAATTAATAAATCAAGTAAATAGATATATGTATATAAATATATATCATGTATACAGACAGCAGACAGAGGGAGGGATATATTACAATAAGAAAGAGAGGAGGATGTGTAGATGAAATGATCAATATATAGAGATAATGGATACAGAAATCACAAATGAGAAACAAACAAACAGAGATCTCATGACACCAATATAAATGGCAACTTCATTGATGCAAGAGAGTGAACAATCTGGGATCAAGGGTCAATTGCCCACCTTTACTCACTGCCATGGCAAGTGAGCAATCAAGTCCAACACTTAGCAATAAACTTGTCTAAGACAGGGAATGTAGCTTGCTATCCATACCATGAAACATCAATGCAACCGTGCAGAAACAAGAACAAACATATAAAACATGACCCATCAATAAGAGAAGCATTCATACTTTATGCTTAATATAACACCCAACTCACATTATTCTACTTAGATCACTGACCTTTTCCCTTGGTCCAGACTTCTCAGAGAAAAAAATACCACATTCATTAAATTCTTAAAATGAAATGATTAGCTAACTGCATGGCAAAGAATTCTGATAGAATGTTTCAATATAAACTTGTACAATACAATTTAACACATCCATTAAAGATACATAAATCAATACTACAATTACTATAATACCAATGCTAGACTTTTAGTTTTTAATTGAAATGCATAAACATTACCTATCAAGCTGTTGTGCAAAGATTAAATTTTCAAAAGCACCAATTTGTGTATCTAAAACCCACATCATTCAAGATTTTACTTTCACTTGTTTCCTTTCAAACACCATTACTTAACTTATACTTGCAGTTACCTTCAATTGCTGATGCATACAAACATTATAAACCACACATAAAATCTTCTGCAACTCCTCTACATTCTCAGCAAACACCACAGTATCATCCGCAAAAAGGCTTGCCACTAGCCATCATATCTCACTGCCACAATCCATCTCTACACCCTCTTCCCTTAGTATACTGAGACTTTCACTCAACTCTCCATCAACTCTTACACATGCATTTGCTACTCTACAGAAGGCTTTCATACCATCCAACAGTTGTCCCCCAACCTAGTATATCCTAAACACATCCCATAAAACATTCTACTCGACTCTGTCATATGCTTTCTCCAGATCCACAAAAGCTGCACACAACTTCTCACCTTTTGCTAAATATTTTTCCACAATCATCTCTCCCATAAAAATCTGATCCACACATCCCCTACCACTTCTGAAACCACACTGCTCTTCCCCAATCTGATGCTCTGTACATGCCTTCACCCTCTCAATCAATACCTCCCATATAATTTACCAGGAATACTCAACAAACTTATACCTCTGTAATTTGAGCACTCACTCTTATCCCCTTTGCTTTTGTACAATGGCACTATGCACGCATTCCGCCAATCCTCAGGCACCTCACCATGAGTCATCCATACATTAAATAACCTTACCAACCAGTCAACAATACAGTCACCCCCTTTTTTAATAAATTCCACTGCAATACCATCCAAACCTGCTGCCTTGCCGGCTTTCATCTTCCGCAAAGCTTTTACTACCTCTTCTCTGTTTACCAAATCATTTTCCCTAACCCTCTCACTTTGCACACCATCTCGACCAAAACACCCTATATCTGCCACTCTATCATCAAACACATTCAACAAACCTTCAAAATACTCACTCCATCTCCTTCTCACATCACCACTACTTGTTATCACCTCCCCATTTGCGCCCTTCACTGAAGTTCCCATTTGCTCCCTTGTCTTACGCACTTTATTTACCTCCTTCCAGAACATCTTTTTATTCTCCCTAAAATTTAATGATACTCTCTCACCCCAACTCTCATTTGCCCTTTTTTTCACCTCTTGCACCTTTCTCTTGACTCCTGTCTCTTTCTTTTATACATCTCCCACTCAATTGCATTTTTTCCCTGCAAAAATCGTCCAAATGCCTCTCTCTTCTCTTTCACTAATACTCTTACTTCTTCATCCCACCACTCACTACCTTTTCTAATCAACCCATCTCCCACTCTTCTCATGCCACAAGCATCTTTTGCACGATCATATTCGTAATTATTCATAATCTCACATATAACTCCACATACACCCAGCTCTTCCATTCTTTTACATAATTAGTGTTTCTCTTGCTTCCTCTTTTATACTGTCCTTGCCCTTAAATCCAATCTGATCTCTCCTTGCCTATAATTTTGTTGTGGTAATAGCCATGTCTTGCCATCAACTCTAATCAGATCTATCAAATAACTGTTGATTAATACTTTAACAATCAAATTATTTGAACTGTAACATCAACACTAATCAGCATGATATAGGTAGTTCTAGGCAAAGGTGAAGATTTCAATAATTACCTTTTCTTCTTTACCGCCTTCACTCTCTCTGTCTTGCTTGACATCATAGGTCTGGCAACTGCTAAGACTGTTGGCACTGTTGCTCTGTTTTCGTCCTTCCGGTGTCATCTTGACAGTGCTCTGCTGATATGTTAAATATTTTCCTTATAATCTTATCCTGACAAAATTTTACATCATAAAACAAGGAAAAGATAAAATGATGGAATGATAAACAAAAGGAACTATATTTTTCATTTTTATACCTGACAATAAAAATGTGATATAATAAAGTACCAGTACAACCTTTCTAGTCTGTACTAATTCTAAGGAGGTAACTGAAAACAAAATTCTGCAAACTATGTACAAACTTGTGTGTGTGTGTGTGTGTGTGTGTGTGTGTGTGTGTGTGTGCACATGAGTGTGCCAAATGCTCTAGTCATGGACAAAAATACACATCAAGGAAAGGCCTTAAATGAAACAAAAATTCTTAAAATGAAATGATTAGCTAACTGCATGGCAAAGAATTCTGATAGAATGTTTCAATATAAACTTGTACAATACAATTTAACACATCCATTAAAGAATACATAAATCAATACTACAATTACTATAATACCAATGCTAGACTTTTAGTTTTTAATTGAAATGCATAAACATTACCTATCAAGCTGTTGTGCAAAGATTAAATTTTCAAAAGCACCAATTTGTGTATCTAAAACCCACATCATTCAAGATTTTACTTTCACTTGTTTCCTTTCAAACACCATTACTTAACTTATACTTGCAGTTACCTTCAATTGCTGATGCATACAAACATTATAAACCACACATAAAATCTTCTGCAACTCCTCTACATTCTCAGCAAACACCACAGTATCATCCGCAAAAAGGCTTGCCACTAGCCATCATATCTCACTGCCACAATCCATCTCTACACCCTCTTCCCTTAGTATACTGAGACTTTCACTCAACTCTCCATCAACTCTTACACATGCATTTGCTACTCTACAGAAGGCTTTCATACCATCCAACAGTTGTCCCCCAACCTAGTATATCCTAAACACATCCCATAAAACATTCTACTCGACTCTGTCATATGCTTTCTCCAGATCCACAAAAGCTGCACACAACTTCTCACCTTTTGCTAAATATTTTCCACAATCATCTCTCCCATAAAAATCTGATCCACACATCCTCTACCACTTCTGAAACCACACTGCTCTTCCCCAATCTGATGCTCTGTACATGCCTTCACCCTCTCAATCAATACCTCCCATATAATTTACCAGGAATACTCAACAAACTTATACCTCTGTAATTTGAGCACTCACTCTTATCCCCTTTGCTTTTGTACAATGGCACTATGCACGCATTCCGCCAATCCTCAGGCACCTCACCATGAGTCATCCATACATTAAATAACCTTACCAACCAGTCAACAATACAGTCACCCCCTTTTTTAATAAATTCCACTGCAATACCATCCAAACCTGCTGCCTTGCCGGCTTTCATCTTCCGCAAAGCTTTACTACCTCTTCTCTGTTTACCAAATCATTTTCCCTAACCCTCTCACTTTGCACACCATCTCGACCAAAACACCCTATATCTGCCACTGCTATCATCAAACACATTCAACAAACCTTCAAAATACTCACTCCATCTCCTTCTCACATCACCACTACTTGTTATCACCTCCCCATTTGCGCCCTTCACTGAAGTTCCCATTTGCTCCCTTGTCTTACGCACTTTATTTACCTCCTTCCAGAACATCTTTTTATTCTCCCTAAAATTTAATGATACTCTCTCACCCCAACTCTCATTTGCCCTTTTTTTCACCTCTTGCACCTTTCTCTTGACCTCCTGTCTCTTTCTTTTATACATCTCCCACTCAATTGCATTTTTTCCCTGCAAAAATCGTCCAAATGCCTCTCTCTTCTCTTTCACTAATACTCTTACTTCTTCATCCCACCACTCACTTCCTTTTCTAATCAACCCATCTCCCACTCTTCTCATGCCACAAGCATCTTTTGCACGATCATTATTCATAATCTCACATATAACTCCACATACACCCAGCTCTTCCATTCTTTTACATAATTAGTGTTTCTCTTGCTTCCTCTTTTATACTGTCCTTGCCCTTAAATCCAATCTGATCTCTCCTTGCCTATAATTTTGTTGTGGTAATAGCCATGTCTTGCCATCAACTCTAATCAGATCTATCAAATAACTGTTGATTAATACTTTGTTAACAATCAAATTATTTGAACTGTAACATCAACACTAATCAGCATGATATAGGTAGTTCTAGGCAAAGGTGAAGATTTCAATAATTACCTTTTCTTCTTTACCGCCTTCACTCTCTCTGTCTTGCTTGACATCATAGGTCTGGCAACTGCTAAGACTGTTGGCACTGTTGCTCTGTTTTCGTCCTTCCGGTGTCATCTTGACAGTGCTCTGCTGATATGTTAAATATTTTCCTTATAATCTTATCCTGACAAAATTTTACATCATAAAACAAGGAAAAGATAAAATGATGGAATGATAAACAAAAGGAACTATATTTTTCATTTTTATACCTGACAATAAAAATGTGATATAATAAAGTACCAGTACAACCTTTCTAGTCTGTACTAATTCTAAGGAGGTAACTGAAAACAAAATTCTGCAAACTATGTACAAACTTGTGTGTGTGTGTGTGCACATGAGTGTGCCAAATGCTCTAGTCATGGACAAAAATACACATCAAGGAAAGGCCTTAAATGAAACAAAAATTCTTAAAATGAAATGATTAGCTAACTGCATGGCAAAGAATTCTGATAGAATGTTTCAATATAAACTTGTACAATACAATTTAACACATCCATTAAAGAATACATAAATCAATACTACAATTACTATAATACCAATGCTAGACTTTTAGTTTTTAATTGAAATGCATAAACATTACCTATCAAGCTGTTGTGCAAAGATTAAATTTTCAAAAGCACCAATTTGTGTATCTAAAACCCACATCATTCAAGATTTTACTTTCACTTTTCAAAAACACCATCTGAAACCTGAAATCTAAATTGGCACATCCCACTTTCAGGGATTCCAGTACATATGTCTAAAGTTCACTTTTGCTCTAGAGCTACTGAAAACAGAATCCATACCTGTGAGAAAACACATTCATTGGCAAGCATTTAAGATATTTTCATACAGTTTTGACGTTCATACCTTAATTTCTCCTGTTCTGGTGTAGGTGTCCAGAGGTCCTCAGTTGGTGCATTTCCTCGGGGTGTAACCACAGTGACATCAACTTCACTTTCTGTTCCAGATACACCAAACACTCGGTCAATGTCATTTCTTGCTTGTTCCACTTCTGGTGATGATGAATCCTTCTCAATGGTATATGTTCCAGCTTCACTCACATCATCCTGTAAATTGAGTTTTTTTGTGAAAGACTGTAAAAAGAGTTGATACAATTACAAATAGTTTTCTTTACATGTATATTACATGCTTATGATAAAGATCAATGACAATAATGAACAACCATAAGCGAAATTACACAACCATGATGAAATACCAAATTTGATTCATAATCTTCATTCATTCATACACTACTAACATAATATAAACTCTTAACAGCATTAAAGTCTTCACTGTATACGACAGAAAGCATGAAAATCTTTACTGTATGCCATACAAAGCATGTCTTCAATGTATACCATATAAAGTTAACACTTTCCATACAGTTTTGACGTTCATACCTTAATTTCTCCTGTTCTGGTGTAGGTGTCCAGAGGTCCTCAGTTGGTGCATTTCCTCGGGGTGTAACCACAGTGACATCAACTTCACTTTCTGTTCCAGATACACCAAACACTCGGTCAATGTCATTTCTTGCTTGTTCCACTTCTGGTGATGATGAATCCTTCTCAATGGTATATGTTCCAGCTTCACTCACATCATCCTGTAAATTGAGTTTTTTGTGAAAGACTGTAAAAAGAGTTGATACAATTACAAATAGTTTTCTTTACATGTATATTACATACGTCCACACACGCAAATATACATACCTACACAGCTTTCCATGGTTTACCCCAGACGCTTCACATGCCTTGATTCAATCCACTGACAGCACGTCAACCCCGGTATACCACATCGCTCCAATTCACTCTATTCCTTGCCCTCCTTTCACCCTCCTGCATGTTCAGGCCCCGATCACACAAAATCTTTTTCACTCCATCTTTCCACCTCCAATTTGGTCTCCCTCTTCTCCTCGTTCCCTCCACCTCCGACACATATATCCTCTTGGTCAATCTTTCCTCACTCATTCTCTCCATGTGCCCAAACCACTTCAAAACACCCTCTTCTGCTCTCTCAACCACGCTCTTTTTATTTCCACACATCTCTCTTACCCTTACGTTACTTACTCGATCAAACCACCTCACACCACACATTGTCCTCAAACATCTCATTTCCAGCACATCCATCCTCCTGCGCACAACTCTATCCATAGCCCACGCCTCGCAACCATACAACATTGTTGGAACCACTATTCCTTCAAACATACCCATTTTTGCTTTCCGAGATAATGTTCTCGACTTCCACACATTCTTCAAGGCTCCCAGAATTTTCGCCCCCTCCCCCATCCTATGATCCACTTCCGCTTCCATGGTTCCATCCGCTGCCAGATCCACTCCCAGATATCTAAAACACTTCACTTCCTCCAGTTTTTCTCCATTCAAACTCACCTCCCAATTGACTTGACCCTCAACCCTACTGTACCTAATAACCTTGCTCTTATTCACATTTACTCTTAACTTTCTTCTTCCACACACTTTACCAAACTCAGTCACCAGCTTCTGCAGTTTCTCACATGAATCAGCCACCAGCGCTGTATCATCAGCGAACAACAACTGACTCACTTCCCAAGCTCTCTCATCCCCAACAGACTTCATACTTGCCCCTCTTTCCAAAACTCTTGCATTCACCTCCCTAACAACCCCATCCATAAACAAATTACACAACCATGATGAAATACCAAATTTGATTCATAATCTTCATTCATTCATACACTACTAACATAATATAAACTCTTAACAGCATTAAAGTCTTCACTGTATACGACAGAAAGCATGAAAATCTTTACTGTATGCCATACAAAGCATGTCTTCAATGTATACCATATAAAGTTAACACTTTCCATACAGTTTTCCTCTTTTAAGTTCATTTTTTTTTTTTTTTGCTTTGTCGCTGTCTCCCGCGTTTGCGAGGTAGCGCAAGGAAACAGACGAAAGAAATGGCCCAACCCCCCCCATACACATGTATATACATACGTCCACACACGCAAATATACATACCTACACAGCTTTCCATGGTTTACCCCAGACGCTTCACATGCCTTGATTCAATCCACTGACAGCACGTCAACCCCGGTATACCACATCGCTCCAATTCACTCTATTCCTTGCCCTCCTTTCACCCTCCTGCATGTTCAGGCCCCGATCACACAAAATCTTTTTCACTCCATCTTTCCACCTCCAATTTGGTCTCCCTCTTCTCCTCGTTCCCTCCACCTCCGACACATATATCCTCTTGGTCAATCTTTCCTCACTCATTCTCTCCATGTGCCCAAACCATTTCAAAACACCCTCTTCTGCTCTCTCAACCACGCTCTTTTTATTTCCACACATCTCTCTTACCCTTACGTTACTTACTCGATCAAACCACCTCACACCACACATTGTCCTCAAACATCTCATTTCCAGCACATCCATCCTCCTGCGCACAACTCTATCCATAGCCCACGCCTCGCAACCATACAACATTGTTGGAACCACTATTCCTTCAAACATACCCATTTTTGCTTTCCGAGATAATGTTCTCGACTTCCACACATTCTTCAAGGCTCCCAGAATTTTCGCCCCCTCCCCCATCCTATGATCCACTTCCGCTTCCATGGTTCCATCCGCTGCCAGATCCACTCCCAGATATCTAAAACACTTCACTTCCTCCAGTTTTTCTCCATTCAAACTCACCTCCCAATTGACTTGACCCTCAACCCTACTGTACCTAATAACCTTGCTCTTATTCACATTTACTCTTAACTTTCTTCTTCCACACACTTTACCAAACTCAGTCACCAGCTTCTGCAGTTTCTCACATGAATCCGCCACCAGCGCTGTATCATCAGCGAACAACAACTGACTCACTTCCCAAGCTCTCTCATCCCCAACAGACTTCATACTTGCCCCTCTTTCCAAAACTCTTGCATTCACCTCCCTAACAACCCCATCCATAAACAAATTAAACAACCATGGAGACATCACACACCCCTGCCGCAAACCTACATTCACTGAGAACCAATCACTTTCCTCTCTTCCTACACATACACATGCCTTACATCCTCGATAAAAACTTTTCACTGCTTCTAACAACTTGCCTCCCACACATACACTATCCCACACACTCTTCCCCTATTTCTCTCCCTCCAGTGCTCTTCTACTTAATTTCCCCATGTCACAAATGATTTTCCTATCACACCAACCCCTTTACTGAAATATCATACATTCTCCTTGTAAACTCCCAATGGTCTTGCATTCTTTTCTACATGCCCAAACCACATCAAAGTATTACGTTTTACCAACACTACCAATCTGCAATTCATTCCCTGCCCTACCAAATCTCTCATTCAGCCCCTCATTACTTTCTTTGTTCCATCTAATTATACTACATGCTCCTCTCAAATAACTTATTTTACAGCCCAGATTTTTGACTTTTGTGAATCACCCCTTTTCCATGTTTAGGCAGCATATGTCAAGGTTGGGAGGATTATGCTGTCCCTTAATCTTTTCTTCACTTCCTTCATTCTATTCATTATTCTATTTAGGAGCCTAGTGACTATTCTGCCCTGTACTGTTCTCTCCCTTATCTCCCTAATCCTCAAAATGATAAAGTTTAGAAGAGATTTTTCAACCATGAGAAAAATAAGCTAAGGGAACAAGAGATCTTAGGTTGCATCCAGAAAGAATATAACCATACATGTGGTCCTAAAGTATAGCTAATTAGGAGAGAGAGAGAGAGGGGGGGGGGGGGACATTTGTGTTGCCTTATGTTTTCCCCCCGAGTTAAATATCCAACCACAAAACATTATGCTAATGAGATTATCACTTTGAAAAACTTTGTATAGCACGATCTTTGACTATGACCAATACGTATTTCTTATAAGTACAAACTTCCCATTATGCAGTACTTCAGAGTGAATGAAAAAATCAGTTTTCCTAATTCTTCTGCAGATTTACACAATCCAGCCACAAAATCTAATCAGTTTGTTGCCTCACAGAGGTTTATCTATGATGTAATTATGAGTTACTGAACCAACAAGAATGTATTCACAAATGGACTATCATACATACATAAGGGTGACCATGTCAAGCCTACACTATGTGTACCAGATGATCATGAAAAATGGCACTTTACAAATGCTACCCCTTATCTACATTATAAGTTACGTTTATGAGCTTATTTAATAATATAAAGCAATCTTTTAATGTTATGGTCTAATTCTTTTGATATGCTTCTTAGGTAAAAGATGAATAATCTGATAAAGAGCCATGAAACAATAAGGAGTAAACACATGAACCTTAAAACAAAAATGTAGACCCAATTAGAAAAGATTTATACAAGTAAAACTACAGACAACAATTATAATAAAAGCATGGATATGAACTGAACAGTTAATAAATACATATTTGGGGATCTACGAAGCAGACTCACAAAAAATTATACGTTTCCAAGTAAGGGTTTTTTCAGGTCTGATTCATTTCATGGAACTGTAAATTGCTACATTACCCAGTGTCTATTAGCATGAAAAAGATGTCTAAAAAATAAACTATATAAGTTCAATTCTATATTATGGTTTCCTTTAAACAATCAATCAGTCTATTTATATTGTCACCACTGTATACAATTTCTCCTATACTTTTCTTTGTCTCTGTTATTATACAATTCATAACTGACACTAAGGCTCATATCGCTTTTGAGTGATCATACCAAAAAGAATGTGTCTACAGATAGACAGACATATGCAGAGATGATCGCATAATGTTCCATATACACACTCTTATGTAGAGAGACATTAAACTACAGAGTGCCATCTTATAATCTACATAATATAGGAAGAATACTGAAAATCCATATTTTCAAGTTCTATAAACTCAAAATCTTTGGTCCAGCACATTCAAGATTACTATCAACTTGATACAAGAGCTTCCAATAAATGATTTCAGTATAAGTTTATCAAATTTTTATTATACTTGTCTCAGGTTAGCAAGGTAGTACCAAGAACAAATGAAGAAATGGCACTCATTTATTCATAATCACTCACTGGTTATAATGTACAACACATCAAAACCAGAGCTTCCCTATCTGCTAGTGCTAAGCCCTGCATACCTTTCTGTGGTTTCCCCTGATCTTTTTATAATCCTTGTTTCAGCACACTTACAGCACGTTATTCCAAGTACCACATCTTTCACTTACCTGCATCCCATTCACAGCTCACACCCTCTTACATGTTCAAGGAATGGTTTATGTCCATACATTACCAGAAAATAACATGAAAACCTGTATTAGGTACAGTACACAAAACACTCTGTTAAGGTTATAATATTTTTAGACCACTCTTTAGTTCATTTTTTTTTTTTTCTTTGTCGCTGTCTCCCGCGTTTGCGAGGTAGTGCAAGGAAACAGACGAAAGAAATGGCCCAACCCACCCACATACACATGTATATACATACGTCCACACACGCAAATATACATACCTACACAGCTTTCCATGGTTTACCCCAGACGCTTCACATGCCCTGATTCAACCCACTGACAGCACGTCAACCCCAGTATACCACATCGATCCAATTCACTCTATTCCTTGCCCTCCTTTCACCCTCCTGCATGTTCAGGCCCCAATCACTCAAAATCTTTTTCACTCCATCTTTCCACCTCCAATTTGGTCTCCCACTTCTCCTCGTTCCCTCCACCTCTGAATATATCTCTTTGTCAATCTTTTCTCACTCATTCTCTCCATGTGCCCAAACCATTTCAAAACACCCTCTTCCGTTCTCTCAAGCACACTCTTTTTATTACCACACATCTCTCTTACCCTTTCATTACTTACTTGATCAAACCACCTCACACAACATATTGTCCTCAAACATCTCATTTCCAGCACATCCATCCTCCTCCACACAACTCTATCTACAGACTTTTACAGCTTTTTTTTTTTTTCTTTGTCGCTGTCTCCCGCGTTTGCGAGGTAGTGCAAGGAAACAGACGAAAGAAATGGCCCAACCCACCCACATACACATGTATATACATACGTCCACACACGCAAATATACATACCTACACAGCTTTCCATGGTTTACCCCAGACGCTTCACATGCCCTGATTCAACCCACTGACAGCACGTCAACCCCAGTATACCACATCGATCCAATTCACTCTATTCCTTGCCCTCCTTTCACCCTCCTGCATGTTCAGGCCCCAATCACTCAAAATCTTTTTCACTCCATCTTTCCACCTCCAATTTGGTCTCCCACTTCTCCTCGTTCCCTCCACCTCCAACACATATATCCTCTTTGTCAATCTTTTCTCACTCATTCTCTCCATGTGCCCAAACCATTTCAAAACACCCTCTTCCGTTCTCTCAAGCACACTCTTTTTATTACCACACATCTCTCTTACCCTTTCATTACTTACTTGATCAAACCACCTCACACAACATATTGTCCTCAAACATCTCATTTCCAGCACATCCATCCTCCTCCACACAACTCTATCTACAGACTTTTACAGCTTTTTTTTTTTTTCTTTGTCGCTGTCTCCCGCGTTTGCGAGGTAGTGCAAGGAAACAGACGAAAGAAATGGCCCAACCCACCCACATACACATGTATATACATACGTCCACACACGCAAATATACATACCTACACAGCTTTCCATGGTTTACCCCAGACGCTTCACATGCCCTGATTCAACCCACTGACAGCACGTCAACCCCAGTATACCACATCGATCCAATTCACTCTATTCCTTGCACGCCTTTCACCCTCCCGCATGTTCAGGCCCCAATCACTCAAAATCTTTTTCACTCCATCTTTCCACCTCCAATTTGGTCTCCCACTTCTCCTCGTTCCCTCCACCTCCAACACATATATCCTCTTGGTCAATCTTTCCTCACTCATTCTCTCCATGTGCCCAAACCATTTCAAAACACCCTCTTCATGTTCTCTCAAGCACACTCTTTTTATTACCACACATCTCTCTTACCCTTTCATTACTTACTTGATCAAACCACCTCACACAACATATTGTCCTCAAACATCTCATTTCCAGCACATCCATCCTCCTCCACACAACTCTATCTACAGACTTTTACAGCTTTTTTTTTTTTTCTTTGTCGCTGTCTCCCGCGTTTGCGAGGTAGTGCAAGGAAACAGACGAAAGAAATGGCCCAACCCACCCACATACACATGTATATACATACGTCCACACACGCAAATATACATACCTACACAGCTTTCCATGGTTTACCCCAGACGCTTCACATGCCCTGATTCAACCCACTGACAGCACGTCAACCCCAGTATACCACATCGATCCAATTCACTCTATTCCTTGCCCTCCTTTCACCCTCCTGCATGTTCAGGCCCCAATCACTCAAAATCTTTTTCACTCCATCTTTCCACCTCCAATTTGGTCTCCCACTTCTCCTCGTTCCCTCCACCTCTGAATATATCTCTTTGTCAATCTTTTCTCACTCATTCTCTCCATGTGCCCAAACCATTTCAAAACACCCTCTTCCGTTCTCTCAAGCACACTCTTTTTATTACCACACATCTCTCTTACCCTTTCATTACTTACTTGATCAAACCACCTCACACAACATATTGTCCTCAAACATCTCATTTCCAGCACATCCATCCTCCTCCACACAACTCTATCTACAGACTTTTACAGCTTTTTTTTTTTTTCTTTGTCGCTGTCTCCCGCGTTTGCGAGGTAGTGCAAGGAAACAGACGAAAGAAATGGCCCAACCCACCCACATACACATGTATATACATACGTCCACACACGCAAATATACATACCTACACAGCTTTCCATGGTTTATCCCAGATGCTTCACATTCCCTGGTTCAATCCATTGACAGCACGTTGACCCCGGTATACCACATCTTTCCAATTCACTCTATTCCTTGCACGCCTTTCACCCTCCCGCATGTTCAGGCCCCAATCACTCAAAATCTTTTTCACTCCATCTTTCCACCTCCAATTTGGTCTCCCACTTCTCCTCGTTCCCTCCACCTCTGAATATATCCTCTTTGTCAATCTTTTCTCACTCATTCTCTCCATATGACCAAACCATTTCAAAACACCCTCTTCCGTTCTCTCAAGCACACTCTTTTTATTACCACACATCTCTCTTACCCTTTCATTACTTACTTGATCAAACCACCTCACACAACATATTGTCCTCAAACATCTCATTTCCAGCACATCCATCCTCCTCCACACAACTCTATCTACAGACTTTTACAGCTTTTTTTTTTTTCTTTGTCGCTGTCTCCCGCGTTTGCGAGGTAGTGCAAGGAAACAGACGAAAGAAATGGCCCAACCCACCCCCATACACATGTATATACATACGTCCACACACGCAAATATACATACCTACACAGCTTTCCATGGTTTACCCCAGACGCTTCACATGCCCTGATTCAACCCACTGACAGCACGTCAACCCCAGTATACCACATCGATTCAATTCACTCTATTCCTTGCCCTCCTTTCACCCTCCTGCATGTTCAGGCCCCGATCACACAAAATCTTTTTCACTCCATCTTTCCACCTCCAATTTGGTCTCCCACTTCTCCTCGTTCCCTCCACCTCCAACACATATATCCTCTTGGTCAATCTTTCCTCACTCATTCTCTCCATGTGCCCAAACCATTTCAAAACACCCTCTTCTGCTCTCTCAACCACGCTCTTTTTATTTCCACACATCTCTCTTACCCTTACGTTACTCACTCGATCAAACCACCTCACACCACACATTGTCCTCAAACATCTCATTTCCAGCACATCCATCCTCCTGCACACAACTCTATCCATAGCCCACGCCTCACAACCACACAACATTGTTGGAACCACTATTCCTTCAAACATACCCATTTTTGCTTTCCGAGATAATGTTCTCGACTTCCACACATTCTTCAAGGCTCCCAGAATTTTCGCCCCCTCCCCCACCCTATGATCCACTTCCGCTTCCATGGTTCCATCCGCTGCCAGATCCGCTCCCAGATATCTAAAATACTTTACTTCCTCCAGTTTTTCTCCATTCAAACTTACCTCCCAATTGACTTGACCCTCAACCCTACTGTACCTAATAACCTTGCTCTTATTCACATATACTCTTAACTTTCTTCTTTCACACACTTTACCAAACTCAGTCACCAGCTTCTGCAGTTTCTCACATGAATCAGCCACCAGCGCTGTATCATCAGCGAACAACAACTGACTCACTTCCCAAGCTCTCTCATCCCCAACAGACTTCATACTTGCCCCTCTTTCCAAAACTCTTGCATTCACCTCCCTAACAACACCATCCATAAACAAATTAAACAACCATGGAGACATCACACACCCCTATTGATGTATATTTGCATCTAGTGTACACTATCATATAATTCTTGGAAGATGCCTATCAAAGTCATTTGCAAGTGTTAAAACACATTATCACAGTATTCCTGAACTGACTTGTCTTTTATGAATATAAACTACAGCTGTCTAACACTAACACTTTATATCATACTGAATATAGTTTAAGAAGATGGTAGCTGTTTCATTTAAATCCATGAAAAACTAATTTGCTGAATCACTGGCAAGCGGCATGATCCCTACTATTAAGTCTCCAACAATTTGACATTATCCTAAACATTACAAGAGATATTCAGTACCTGGAGTGTCTGGAAATGATTCTGCATGTAGTCCTTGCTTTTGGTGTGAAAAATGCTTATTAAGCATACAGTAAAATCCAAATCAGGTGTGTACTGCTTTATCTTAACTGTGTTCATGTCATGGTTTACATGAGGATAGAATTTAGCATTAGCATAAACAATTACAACCTTGCACACATAATAAGTGTTCTACAGTTAAATAGATTCTGCAGAAAAAGCGATGGTAACTATCAAGCAAATTTTCTTTAATCATTACAAGAATGTACCTACAGAAAATGTCGTATAATCTATCTAAATTTTATCTGAATGCAGTGCCACCTGAAAAATAAGAGGCTGAAGAACATCTTGTATCACTGGTCAACAAGAACTACAAGTGGCATGTGCATCATCACCTATTAACCCAGGGGTGCTCCAGTACGCAATGTAAGATCTACTGCCAAGCTAATGTTCATCTTCAAATGAACATTGTGAACGAAGCTCTAGCATTAATATTTTCTAACTAAAGATGCCTGGAGTACTGCTCATGGATGCACTTTTAAAAAAGAGCATGTGGCAGGTAGTACCAACAGTACTATAGCCTGGGTGAGCATTGGGTCGTACCTCTGAGCTTCTGGGGTGTTGTTCATCATCTTCTCAATCAAGTAGGAGGCTGACTCGTTGAGGGTCATGATGTGGGAGGACCTACTAGCATTATCAGGGCTAGGAGTGCGCATCCTGGCGGGAGATGTGATACTGACATCAAATGAAGCTGTCTCCTTTTTGCTTGCCGTTGCTCAACTACTTCTATGTTAGTCCACTCCACACTATTACGGATTATGGCTCTCCAACGTTAGCTCACCTTATTCCTTTTGTTAGCTCAGATCAACTAGGGCGGGTTAGTATATACTCAAGAACTGGTTAAATTTCCTTGAACGATGCTAGCGTTACGCTTAAAACTTCCATCCACCATAATCTAATATCATCCATGGACTAACTACATTGCATCAGTAGGTGAAAATTATTAAGAACTTTTGGTGGGATGAAATATTCAGGTATTCTAGTAACTGTGGTGTAGATGTTCTTGCGCAACTCACTTGCATGATGTGAGGTCATTTTCAAACGTGCATTACTTCCAACACTTAGAAGTCAATAACTAAATGATGCACATGCTCATTCCAGCACTTACACTCATCATATTTACAAATGTTTTGGTTAAAGTTTAGCAAAGGGGAAAAGTTATGTAAGTTATGTGTATGTTGAAAGATCATCAGGGTTAAATGTGCCTAAACCAATGTTTGATTTGGAAAATTACACTTCATAAAGATGCAAAAACATGCCACATTACTATACAAAAGCAAGAATTTACACAATTCAAAAAACAAATGCAGCATACAAAGACACATTACAACAAAGGTCTAAATAACACGAGAATAAGAATGAAGGGAAGCTTGAAATATAATCTGAATGATTCTTTCACAGAAAAGAAAAGACAAGAAAACCTCAGTTATGAAAACGTACAAAAATGAATCTAATATACAATGATTTAAAAAAGAATCTTTAAAGGTGAAGACAATTAACAGGTCAAACCTGAAACATGGAGAGTTTGGCCAAGCTTTACTGTAATCTCCAGATTGAGGAGATGATACATAACGAATGAAGTCTTAAAAGTCTATGACCAGACTTAAATTGGCTCTCTACTTTATCAGTTTAGGAAAAAATCTCATTTTAAAATATCAATAGCATCTGATTGTTTATCGCTGTCCACCTTGCTTTACGATAACTTCTGTTCACTCTAAAGTTGTCATAAATGAACTGACCTGAGACTTGCTCCTTTGGCAGAGTCTTGTGAAGCTGATCTGACCAAGCGTTGTGGAGTCTGTGGAGATCGTAGTTCTGGTGTACGAGGAGACCGAGGAGATTTCAGTTCTAGAAAAATAAATCAATATGGTAGTTAAATTCAACATTACCATGACTGTTACATGACATCTCAGTTTTAAGAATATAATAATTCTATCTGCCCAATATGCAGTAACAAAACACCATTACACATGCATTTTTAAATGTGAAAATACAATGGAAATATACACATGTAAAATACAAAAACAGACATAGGAAATGGGGGAACACAAGCAATGAATTAGTGAAAGGCCACTGAGGGTAACATATGATATGGAAGCATGTAATTCAGAGGTGCTTCGGCATGCAAATAGACTTGCTAAAAGAATGAAGTTTAAAGAGGTGTTTTTCACGAATGACATATGACGCGTACAGAGGAAGAGAGAATATTTTTTTTTTTATTATACTTTGTCGCTGTCTCCCGCGTTTGCGAGGTAGAGCAAGGAAACAGACAAAAGAAATGGCCCAACCCCCCCCATACACATGTATATACATACGTCCACACACGCAAATATACATACCTACACAGCTTTCCATAGCTTACCCCAGACGCTTCACATGCCTTGATTCAATCCACTGACAGCACGTCAACCCCGGTATACCACATCGCTCCAATTCACTCTATTCCTTGCCCTCCTTTCACCCTCCTGCATGTTCAGGCCCCGATCACACAAAATCTTTTTCACTCCATCTTTCCACCTCCAATTTGGTCTCCCTCTTCTCCTTGTTCCCTCCACCTCCGACACATATATCCTCTTGGTCAATCTTTCCTCACTCATCCTCTCCATGTGCCCAAACCACTTCAAAACACCCTCTTCTGCTCTCTCAACCACGCTCTTTTTATTTCCACACATCTCTCTTACCCTTACGTTACTCACTCGATCAAACCACCTCACACCACACATTGTCCTCAAACATCTCATTTCCAGCACATCCATCCTCCTGCGCACAACTCTATCCATAGCCCACGCCTCGCAACCATAAAACATTGTTGGAACCACTATTCCTTCAAACATACCCATTTTTGCTTTCCGAGATAATGTTCTCGACTTCCACACATTCTTCAAGGCCCCCAGAATTTTCGCCCCCTCCCCCACCCTATGATCCACTTCCGCTTCCATGGTTCCATCCGCTGCCAGATCCACTCCCAGATATCTAAAACACTTCACTTCCTCCAGTTTTTCTCCATTCAAACTCACCTCCCAATTGACTTAACCCTCAACCCTACTGTACCTAATAACCTTGCTCTTATTCACATTTACTCTTAACTTTCTTCTTCCACACACTTTACCAAACTCAGTCACTAGCTTCTGCAGTTTCTCACATGAATCAGCCACCAGCGCTGTATCATCAGCGAACAACAACTGACTCACTTCCCAAGCTCTCTCATCCACAACAGACTTCATACTTGCCCCTCTTTCCAAAACTCTTGCATTCACCTCCCTAACAACCCCATCCATAAACAAATTAAACAACCATGGAGACATCACACACCCCTGCCGCAAACCTACATTCACTGAGAACCAATCACTTTCCTCTCTTCCTACACGTACACATGCCTTACATCCTCGATAAAAACTTTTCACTGCTTCTAACAACTTGCCTCCCACACCATATATTCTTAATACCTTCCACAGAGCATCTCTATCAACTCTATCATATGCCTTCTCCAGATCCAGAAAGCTAAAGAAAAATGGCAAAAGGCAAAAGATGAGAGGAATCACGCAAGGCGAGAGTGAAGAGTGACAAGCTCTTCTACCACTGGGAGGCCAGAACTAACAGGTAATAAGTGTCCTACTCTGAAGGTTCTGTATACAAATGCAGATGGACTGGTAGCTAATGGAAAGGAACTGGAATTCAAAGAACATGTCACAGGAAGCAACCTTGATAATGTTGTAGTGGCAGAGACAAAACTCACAAACAAATGCTACAGTCTGACCTTAATAAGACATATCATCAAATGGATTTGTATGTAGCATTTATGGATCTGGAAAAGGCATATGATAGAGTTGATAGAGATGCTCTGTGGAAGGTATTAAGAATATATGGTGTGGGAGGCAAGTTGTTAGAAGCAGTGAAAAGTTTTTATCGAGGATGTAAGGCATGTGTACGTGTAGGAAGAGAGGAAAGTGATTGGTTCTCAGTGAATGTAGGTTTGCGGCAGGGGTGTGTGATGTCTCCATGGTTGTTTAATTTGTTTATGGATGGGGTTGTTAGGGAGGTGAATGCAAGAGTTTTGGAAAGAGGGGCAAGTATGAAGTCTGTTGTGGATGAGAGAGCTTGGGAAGTGAGTCAGGTTTTGTTCGGTGGTGGCTGATTCATGTGAGAAACTGCAGAAGCTGGTGACTGAGTTTGGTAAAGTGTGTGAAAGAAGAAAGTTGAGAATAAATGTGAATAAGAGCAAGGTTATTAGGTACAGCAGGGTTGAGGGTCAAGTCAATTGGGAGGTAAGTTTGAATGGAGAAAAACTGGAGGAAGTGAAGTGTTTTAGATATCTGGGAGTGGATCTGGCAGCGGATGGAACCATGGAAGTGGAAGCGAATCATAGGGTGGGGGAGGGGGCGAAAATTCTGGAAGCCTTGAAGAATGTGTGGAAGTCGAGAACATTATCTCGGAAAGCAAAAATGGGTATGTTTGAAGGAATAGTGGTTCCAACAATGTTGTATAGTTGCGAAGCGTGGGCTATGGATAGAGTTGTGCGCAGGAGGGTGGATGTGCTGGAAATGAGATGTTTGAGGACAATATGTGGTGTGAGGTGGTTTGATCGAGTAAGTAATAATAGGGTAAGAGAGATGTGTGGTAATAAAAAGAGTGTGGTTGAGAGAGCAGAAGAGGGTATTTTGAAATGGTTTGGTCAAATGGAGAGAATGAGTGAGGAAAGATTGACCAAGAGGATATATGTGTCAGAGGTGGAGGGATTGAAGAGAAGTGGGAGACCAAATTGGAGGTGGAAAGATGGAGTGAAAAAGATTTTGAGTGATCGGGGCCTGAATATGCAGGAGGGTGAAAGGTGCGCAAGGAATAGAGTGAATTGGAACGATGTGGTATACCGGGGTCGACGTGCTGTCAATGGATTGAACCAGGGCATGTGAAGTGTCTGGGGTAAACCATGGAAAGTTCTGTGGGGTCTGGATGTGGAAAGGGAGCTGTGGTTTCAGTGCATCATTACATGACAGCTAGAGACAGTGTGAACGAATGTGGCCTTTGTTGTCTTTTCCCAGTGCTATCTCGCACACATGAGGGGATTGTTATTTCATGTGTAGCGAGGTGGCGGTGGGAATGAATAAAGGCAGACAGTATGAATTATGTACATGTGTATATATGTATATGTCTGTGTGTGTATATATATGTATACGTTGAGATGTATAGGTATGTATATCTGCGTGTGTGGACGTGTATGTATATACATGTGTATGTGGGTGGGTTGGGCCATTCTTTCATCTGTTTCCTTGCGCTACCTCACTAACGTGGGAGACAGCAACAAAGCAAAATAATAATAATAATAATAATAAATCAAATGAACACAATATCAATAGATGGAATCTTCGAATGGAATGTAACGGGTAAAATTACTGTGGGAAGGAGGAGTATAGTGGTGTTGTTAGTCAAAACTCTTAAAAAACTGCAGTAATTCAAAGAAGATGCTCACTGAGAACAATACAGGAACAATCAGGATACTGAAGGAAGCAGAAAATCACTCTCCTATGAGATGGTAAAGTAATGGCAATGGAGGACCTCATGTACACGAAAACAGAATAAAAAACTTTGATTCTCATGAAGATAGAAAGTCAAGGACAAAAAAAGGTTCTCAAATGTGCACAAGAACATTTCTGTATCAATATGTCATGGAGCATACAAGATCTAAGGGGTAACAAGCCACCATCTCAGCTTGATTATAATTTGTGGTAGAAGAGCATGCAAGAAGGGGATCAGAGGGAACACACAACCTTAGGAAGAAATACAATTAAGGCAACTCAATGGCTCTATAACAAGATTGCCAAAGAAGGTTCTGTGAAATCTACTGTGAAAGAGTAAGAATATGAGTATCATGCTGTTAGCATAGTTGATACTGACAGCATATATAAATTTAAGATGCCGTATGATAATCAACAATGTTCAAGAGATGGGTCTCTTAAAGAGTAAAACATTCTCCACTTACCATACAAACAGGTAAGTACACTAAAAGATGAAAAATGTGATAAAAAAAAAAATTGAACAAGATGTGCCAAAAGGTGACAGCTCAGGGATGCACTATGAAGGAGTACAAATGACTGTCACCAACCAGCATTTGAGAGATACGAGAGAGCATGAAATGAGTGCTGCTAAGTAAGGAGGGAGAAGAGAAATTTTGAAAATAGTAGTGGGCATGGTAAAAGGCAATTCAAAACTTTTCCAAGAGTTGATAAAGAGTTAATCATTGGTTCAAGCATGGCTGATAATGCAATGGGGCTCAGAAGGTAAAACTCTTTAAGGAAGATGAAGAAATATGAGGACATGAATGCCAAAACTAGAAAGCTTTCACAAAAGAGGAAAAAACTACACCAGCATTCATAAGATATAGGGAAAAAAATGTCTTTGAAAGTGTAGAAATTAATAGAAAATCGGGCTATGAAAACAACATGAACAACATAAAGCGAAGGTCTGAAGGACATTTCAAACAATGAAGCTACATGTAGAGGCACTTGCTAGACCACAAAAGTACTGTTCAGTTGGTTACAAGGAAATGGAGTAGTTTCAAAGATGTGTAAACAGGAGAATGCCATTTCCATACTTAAGAAACACAATTAGGAAATTATAGCACTGTGGAAGATAATCAGTAAACAAATGAATGACTATTAACAAAGGAGAAACTACATAGATGGGATACACCATGCTTTCAGGAAAAGGAGATATATATAGGTACTTCCTGTGTTCCTGGACAGCCAGAAAGCTTTTGGGATGAGATAACAAGGTGCAGGTAAGATACACGTTCTTGAAATGGACTTTGGTCACATGTTGCATGCCAGAAAGATTGGTCTTGGGCTCACTGTCATTCTTAGCACATTTAAATGACTTGCCAAACTGACTGGACTCTTACCTTAACATGTTTGTGTAAGGTTATGAAAGATACAAGGAAAGATTATGATTGCATTAATTTACATGCAGACCCAGGAACAAGGTTTGAATAATAAATGGATGATAAGATTAAATTTGAGGAAATGCAAGGTAATGAGGATGAAACTCATTGAAGGAAGGCCTCAGAGTGACTATCATCTAGATAGTAAACTACAGGAAGTATATGTGAAAGATACCTAGGACTTGACATTGTGTCTAATCTATTGCCATAGCTGCATATCAGAAAGAGAACTGTGAAAAAGGTAAACCAGTCACTGGCACATATTAGAATTGGAGTCAAGTATACAGATATGGAAATGTCTGGTAGCAATTTACAACATGAAACAAAACTGAATTGTCTCTCTCAAGTCTGGTTACCAAAACAAAAAGAAACACAAAGACATAATTAGGAGGGTTCAAAGAAAAACAACCAAGACAGCACCTGGATTAAGAGAACTGCGCTACAATGAAAGGTTGAGGGATACCAAGATGTCAACCATGAAATAGAGAAGAGAGAAAGGGGACCTGACAAAAACTTCAAGTTTTTGATCAGCTGGACAAAGCTGACAATGATCAGTTCTTCACAAAATGCAGTACTAAACAGAGGCCTGAAAGGATGGGCAAGAAACCTGATTAGAAAGAATATAAATAAATGCTGATTTAGGTTGGTGGATGGGTGGAATATAATAAGCAAGGAATAAGTGAACGGATGCCAACAGTTTACAGAGACTTAAAAGTCTGCCTATAGGTAAAGAACATTCACAAGATTGGGCTCCAACCAAGGGTGTAAAAGTTTCTTTGTACTGTGCAAATAATTATTTCTATTTATATATTATTCTTTTATTATGATTAGTTGCTGTCTCCCGTGTTAGCGAGGTAGCGCAAGGAAACAGACGAAAGAATGACCCAATCCACCCACATACACATGTATATACATAAATGCCCACACACGCACATATACATACCTATACACTTCAGTGTATACATACATATATACACACAGACATTTACATATATACACATGTACAAATCCACACTTGCTGCCCCCATCCATTCCCGTTGCCACACATGAAATGGCACCCCCCTCCCCCGAGCGTGTGCGGTAGCAAATAAACAACACAAATATATTGACATGATCACAAATACACTCAACCTCTCTCTATCACCCACAAAATGAATACCACATTTCTGATATGTCCCTAATATCAGATATCTGAAGTCTAACTTATCCACCACCATGCTAATCTCTTTCTTTCTATTTTTCTCTTTTACCATCCATTATCTCCTTACTACTACTAACCTGTCCTTCGAGGGCCTTCGTCGTCCTGGTCTGAGGAGAAGTACCCCTCTGAGTGATATCCTCCACCTCGCCTCCCCTGCTGAAGACCAGTTGCTCCAATAGTTCCACTCCTTGGCCGACCAACTGGTGGCTTCCCCCCACGCTCCTCCACCTTCTGCAATGACAGCTGACAGTGAGTCCATGGCTTTAGATCATGAATTTAAGTTAAATGTGTGTGTATGTGTGTGGATGTGTCTTTCTTCTTCTGTTTCCTGGTGCTACTTTGCTAATGCAGGAAACAGCGATCAAGTATAAAAATGTATACACATATATATCTACTTGTGATCAAGTGGGCATGAGGCAAGACTGTGAGATGTCACTATGGCTTTCTAACATATATATGAATGGGGTAATAGGAAGGGTGTAGAGCTGCAGTCTGGTGGTGAGGTATGGCGGCTATATGACAAGCCTGTTTGCAGATGATACTGCATTATTTGCTAAGAGTGAGGAGGAGCTGCAGAAGTATGTTTTACAATGTGTGTAGGCATTGGTGACTGTAGGTAAATGCAAGTAAAAGTAATGATGTTTGAAAGGAAACAGAGTGAAAGTATAAATTTTGCAAAGCATACAGAGACAAAAGGGTGTGTAATAAACTGTGTTATAGTTATGGGGGGGAGAAAGCCCAGAAGAGGTGGGAGAATACAAGTATTTATGAGATATCTGAGGTAATTTCATGGTATGGAAGGAGAGATAGGGGAAGGGAGAGAGCAGTACAGGATAAAAGAGTCACTGGGTCCCTCGACAGAATAATGAGGGGTAGTGGTGTAACTGTGGAAGTGAAGAAAGGATTAAGGGCTAGCACACTCCTCCAAACCCTGACCTATGCATTCAAAAAAAGAAAATGGAATGAATCCAAGGTAAAAAATCCAGACTGTGGAAATGAGCTATTTGAGAGGAGCATGTGGTGTAACTAAATGAAATGAAGAAAGAAAGGAGGGGTGTATGAGAGATTTGGTAAAGCAGGGAATGCAAAGGGAAAGCTTTGTGGAGTTTGACATAATACTTTGAGATGGCTTAACCATGTGGAAAGAATGCAGGATGGAGACTTTACAAGGCCTGTGTATGATCGCATAATCAAAAGAATTGGTGTGAAAGGAAAACCACCTATGACATGGGGGATATAGAGTAAAAGAGTACTGAAGGGAGAGAAATGGTGGGAGAATGCTTGGAATGGTGTATGTGAGGGAGGCATGTAAGGACAGAGATAAGTGTAGACTCTTTAGCTATGGCCACCCCTCTGATGAGAGTTCCTGAAGGGAACAGGTCAGGCATCAAAGATATGGATGGACAGATAAATAGACGGACACATCAGAATTCTTAGTAAACAATTTTCTAGAGCAAATATTTACCAACAATTGACTCCTATAGTCAATCACTTAATAACTACACTATGGCCACTATCTTACTCTTTCAAACTAAATACAAGCAATAGACAGAAAATTAGGTTATTAACATTAACTACACATAATCTTTAAAAAAGCTAAATAACTACTATGCAGAGATAATCTACATAAACCACATAACACTTTTTGTATATCACAGAACATGCAAGGGAAAGTGCATCATAAGAATGTTGATGTTACACTTAGTACCACAATTACTGAATACAGACAAGGTAAAGCAACCTATACAAGGAAACACATTTCCCCCATATTTCAGGCTCATTTTCACTCTATTCATCTAAAGTTATAGGCTATGTTTTGTATAAATAACTTAATAAAATGAAAAACTGCTGTGTTTTACTCCAATGATCCTGTAGTACTCCATCAAGTCTTATACATGATTAATTGCCTTCCAGTCAATTTGCCCACTACTATGGTAAAAATATCTCCCAAAAACATTGTGAGAAATCTTTTTTTGTTAAGTTGGGATTTTCTCTCTCTCCCTCTCATCTTTCACACTGGAGGCTCCAGTTACAGTCCTATTGAGGCCAGGCATCAATCAAAATAAGGAAAGATTAATGAAAGGGAGAAAAAGATGAGGGACACTACTTATGAATTTTGAAGAAAGTGAAAAACCTGACTTTTAAAAACATGAGAAGGTAAAGAGTTCCAAGGCTTTGAGGTGCATGGAATTTTTTATCAAAATGGCCCACCCATGAGTTACCAAAAGCCACACAATAATCATGCAGTGCAGCAGCTAGCCAAGTATTGTATGGTTTAGCTAGTGATGGGGGCAGACAGGCAGCCATCTCTTGGAAGCAAAAAATGAAACTATATCTATAGAAGAGGATAAATACATTAACACTGTGGCATGGGGAAAGCGGGTAAAGTTTTGAAGTTAGCCTCAAAGAGTTTATAAGTCAGACCACTTTTGACTCAACTCTGTCAAGTAAGGATGCAAAGGTAGAACCACTTAAATATGGGAGCAGTACTACATGCAAGGATAGGTCAATCCTCTGCATAAGCAGAGCAACTGTGTAAATCAACACTGCAAGTAGGGAAACAAAGCTGGAACCACCCAAATATGAGACCATTACTACATGCAGGGATAGATCAATCCTTTGTATTAACAGAGCAATTGTTTGACTCAACTCTACAAGTAAAGATGCAAAGCTGGAACCACCGAAATACGAGACAAGTACTACATGCAAGGATATATCAATTCTGTGTATTAACAGAACAATTGTTTGAAAGAAAAGAAATTTTGGCATCTAAACAGGACCCTCAATTTCTTAAGAGACAGACTTAACCATTTCCATAAAGTAGGTTTTCCAAGAAAATGTAGAAGTTAAAGTAATACCAAGTATGTTTACTGAAGCAAGAGGTGGAATTATAGAACTTTTAAATCAGAGAGGAAAGTTGTGAAGAATTTCCCATGAGAGATGAGTAGAAACTGGGTCTTACAGGCATTGTGAAGAATTTTCCATAAGAGAGATGGGTAGAAAGTGGGTCTTAAAGGCATTCAAATTAGTCAGATTTTGTCAAACCCAATGAGATATCCTTTCCAAGTCAAGTTTAAAGAGGATGTTGTGCCAAAATGAGGGCAGATTGAGTGAGTGGTGCAGAATTGAAGGATTTGAACACATTTGCTACTCATGGAAGAAAGGAAATCATTTATAAAAAAAAGGAGAAAAAGCATAGTAGATAGGACAGTAACTTGAGGGATACCACTATTACTGAAGAAAGAGGGAGAGACTGATCCATTAACAACCATGGAGATATACTGTCCAGAGAGTAAGCTAGATGTGAGGGAGCAAAGTGAGAGAGGAAAGCCAAAAGAGGGAATCTTTAATATGAGACCCCGATGCCATACCGTCAAAAGCTTTAGATATGTCAAGGACAAATACATAGGATTATCCAACATTAATAAGATGGGAAAGAATAATACCAGTGGATCATGCCTCACAGATGCTATACAGGTGATCAGAGAGAAGACTGTGTCATTCAAGATGTCTGAGAATATAGGAGATGACAAGGGATTCAAAGACTTTGTGAATGGTAGATGTCAAAGCAATAAGACAACAGTTTGATGGGTAAGAACTGTCATCCTTCTTAGGGATGAGTTGTACCGATGCATACATCCAAGAAGAAGGATAAGTTTTGGTTTTTAAACAGAAACAGAACAGATGAGCAAGCACATGTGCATGATCTGAGGCACACTTTTTCAATACAAAGGGATGGATGCCATCAATACCAAAAGTCTTGCTTGTGTCCAGAGAGAAAAGTGCTTTCTAGATAGCTCAAAAAGACATTACTGGTATGGTCATACGATTAGTAAGAGGAGCATCAGGGGGGTGAAGGAATGTTAGTCATCCAAGGCAGAGATACAGGAGAAACAGAACCCAAAGAAAGTTGCTTTGCCTAAGGGACAGACAGCTATAATAGTTAGAATGCAAAAGTGAAGGAAAGGTAGAGCAACAGCTGTTAGTGATACCCTTAGCTAAAGACCAAGAAGACGTATCAGTGGATGATGAGGTGAGGTTATCTCACTTCCTTTGAATAAAGGAACACTTCGCCTCACAGATAACGTACTTGCAGCAATTATGGGCAGTGATAAATGCTGAATGGAAGTTGCAGGAAGGAGAGTTTTTCCAACCTTGATATGCCTGATCCCCAGCCTGATTGGCCTCAGAAGAGGAATGGTTAAACCATGGAGTGGATGAAGAGGTCATCTTGGAGGAGGAGGAGGTGGATAAATGCTTCCATTCCCACAGCAATAGCCTCTGCTAATCATTTAGTAGAGATGGAGGCATCGCCACATAAGAGCCAGTAGTCTACCCAAGGAAAGTCAGGAAAGAATTTTTGTAATTCATTTCAGTAAGCTTTGTTGAGATGCCAATACTTACGTTTAGGAGGGTCTGCTAAAGAGGGGAGGTACTGTTAAAATAGATACATATACTGCAAGTCCCAGTCAAAGACTGAACTCTTCTTGAATATAATACCACTCTCAGCACCATACCTATACATATAAGTAGTCTCCCATAATACTCAGGAACACCTTGAATATACAGTATATCTGAAAATGACAGTATCAAAATTCATATACACCGATCAGAAACTACACTTCCAAAACAAACAGCAGTCACACATTCCCGCTTATACTCTGGACATCATCCATCAATACAAACATCAGGTCAACATATCCCAAAACCCTTCATCCACATAATGCAACTGCCATAAGGAGGGTACTGAGTACTTAATACTCACCTGCCCTGCAGTTTCTGTACAGTGATGCCCACACAAAATAACAACACTTTAAGACCTGTGGTTCTAACTAGTGGACTTGGAACAGCTTCCTGAATGCTGTATGAGCCTCATAAGATTAGAAGTGACCTCCAGGGCAGGAAGGTAAGGTAGGTACTAACTGTTAGTTAGTTACATAACTTTAAGACCCTTATTAAGGGGTTCCAGCACCTTCAAGGGTGGACTCCACAGGAGCAAGATAAGGGGAGCTAATCTGGGGTGGGAAGGCCCTCAACAATGCAGTACATGATGTACTCTTCCCTCAGCTCATGATGCATCCTCTTAGGTGTCTTCCTTCTTGCAGTTTGCCTTCTGCAAGCTGCCTTTGAGAAAACTTTGTGTGTGTGTGTGTGTGTGTGTGTGTGTGTGTGTGTGTGTGTGTGTGTGAGTGCTTTGAATTTAGAAGTAGCCATGCTGTCCTAAAGATGCTGGATCTAGAGGCAACATCTACATTGAGGAAGTCAAGGCCAGAATAACCTAGCTTCCACCGGTGTCCCCTTGCCAAGTACAATCACGTTAGACCTCACTTGTGTGGCTTTCCTGTGCTACATCACACTTTTGAACCATATTGTTGAAAGGATTCTTAATCTCCCTCTCCCTCTGTCTGACCGAGGCTCTTGGTTTATATATATATATATTTTTTTTTCTTTTTTTTTTTTTTTTGCTTTGTCGCTGTCTCCCGCGTTTGCGAGGTAGCGCAAGGAAACAGACGAAAGAAATGGCCCAACCCACCCCCATACACATGTATATACATACGTCCACACACGCAAATATACATACCTACACAGCTTTCCATGGTTTACCCCAGACGCTTCACATGCCTTGATTCAATCCACTAACAGCACGTCAACCCCGGTATACCACATCGCTCCAATTCACTCTATTCCTTGCCCTCCTTTTACCCTCCTGCATGTTCAGGCCCCGATCACACAAAATCTTTTTCACTCCATCTTTCCACCTCCAATTTGGTCTCCCTCTTCTCCTCGTTCCCTCCACCTCCGACACATATATCCTCTTGGTCAATCTTTCCTCACTCATTCTCTCCATGTGCCCGAACCATTTCAAAACACCCTCTTCTGCTCTCTCAACCACGCTCTTTTTATTTCCACACATCTCTCTTACCCTTACGTTACTTACTCGATCAAACCACCTCACACCACACATTGTCCTCAAACATCTCATTTCCAGCACATCCATCCTCCTGCGCACTACTCTAAACATAGCCCACGCCTCGCAACCATACAACATTGTTGGAACCACTATTCCTCAAACATACCCATTTTTGCTTTCCGAGATAATGTTCTCGACTTCCACACATTCTTCAAGGCTCCCAGAATTTTCGCCCCCTCCCCTACCCTATGATCCACTTCCGCTTCCATGGTTCCATCCGCTGCCAGATCCACTCCCAGATATCTAAAACACTTCACTTCCTCCAGTTTTTCTCCATTCAAACTCACCTCCCAATTGACTTGACCCTCAACCCTACTGTACCTAATAACCTTGCTCTTATTCACATTTACTCTTAACTTTCTTCTTTCACACACTTTACCAAACTCAGTCACCAGCTTCTGCAGTTTCTCACATGAATCAGCCACCAGCGCTGTATCATCAGCGAACAACAACTGACTCACTTCCCAAGCTCTCTCATCCCCAACAGACTTCATACTTGCCCCTCTTTCCAAAACTCTTGCATTCACCTCCCTAACCACCCCATCCATAAACAAATTAAACAACCATGGAGACATCACACACCCCTGCCGCAAACCTACATTCACTGAGAACCAATCACTTTCCTCTCTTCCTACACGTACACATGCCTTACATCCTCGATAAAAACTTTTCACTGCTTCTAACAACTTGCCTCCCACACCATATATTCTTAATACCTTCCACAGAGCATCTCTATCAACTCTATCATATGCCTTCTCCAGATCCATAAATGCTACATACAAATCCATTTGCTTTTCTAAGTATTTCTCACATACATTCTTCAAAGCAAACACCTGATCCACACATCCTCTACCACTTCTGAAACCACACTGCTCTTCCCCAATCTGATGCTCTGTACATGCCTTCACCCTCTCAATCAATACCCTCCCATATAATTTACCAGGAATACTCAACAAACTTATACCTCTGTAATTTGAGCACTCACTCTTATCCCCTTTGCCTTTGTACAATGGCACTATGCACGCATTCCGCCAATCCTCAGGCACCTCACCATGAGTCATCCATACATTAAATAACCTTACCAACCAGTCAACAATACAGTCACCCCCTTTTTTAATAAATTCCACTGCAATACCATCCAAACCTGCAGCCTTGCCGGCTTTCATATTCCGCAAAGCTTTTACTACCTCTTCTCTGTTTACCAAATCATTTTCCCTAACCCTCTCACTTTGCACACCACCTCGACCAAAACACCCTATATCTGCCACTCTATCATCAAACACACTCAACAAACCTTCAAAATACTCACTCAATCTCCTTCTCACATCACCACTACTTGTTATCACTTCCCCATTTGCGCCCTTCACTGAAGTTCCCATTTGCTCCCTTGTCTTACGCACTTTATTTACCTCCTTCCAGAACATCTTTTTATTCTCCCTTAAATTTAATGATACTCTCTCACCCCAACTCTCATTTGCCCTCTTTTTCACCTCTTGCACCTTTCTCTTGACCTCCTGTCTCTTTCTTTTATACATCTCCCACTCAATTGCATTTTTTCCCTGCAAAAATTGTCCAAATGCCTCTCTCTTCTCTTTCACTAATAATCTTACTTCTTCATCCCACCACTCACTACCCTTTCTAATCAACCCACCTCCCACTCTTCTCATGCCACAAGCATCTTTTGCGCAATCCATCACTGATTCCCTAAATACATCCCATTCCTCCCCCACTCCCCTTACTTCCATTGTTCTCACCTTTTTCCATTCTGTACTCAGTCTCTCCTGGTACTTCCTCACACAAGTCTCCTTCCCAAGCTCACTTACTCTCACCACCCTCTTCACCCCAACATTCACTATATATTATACAAAGGGATAGGGGAAAAAGAAAACTTCCCACGCATTCCTCATGTGTCGTAGAAAGCGACTATAGGGGACGGGAGCGGGGGGATAGAAACCCTCCTATCCTTGTATTTTAACTTTCTAAAAGGGGAAACAGAAGAAGGAGTCACGCGGGGAGTGCTCATCCTCCTCGAAGGCTCAGATTGGGGTTCTAAATGTGTGTGGATGTAACCAAGATGAGAAAAAAGGAGAGATAGGTAGTATGTTTGAGAAAAGGAACCTGGATGTTTTGGCTCTGAGTGAAACGAAGCTCAAGGGTAAAGGGGAAGAGTGGTTTGGGAATGTCTTGGGAGTAAAGTCAGGGGTTAGGGAGAGGACAAGAGCAAGGGAATGAGTAGCACTACTCTTGAAACAGGAGTGGTGGGAGTATGTGATAGAGTGTAAGAAAGTAAACTCTAGATTGATATGGGTAAAACTGAAAGTGGATAGAGAGAGATGGGTGATTATTGGTGCATATGCACCTGGGCATGAGAAGAAAGATCATGAGAGGCAAGTGTTTTGGGAGCAGATGAGTGAGTGTGTTAGTAGTTTTGATGCACGAGACCAGGTTATAGTGATGGGTGATTTGATTGCAAAGGTGAGTAATGTGGCAGTTGAGGGAATAATTGGTGTACATGGGGTGTTCAGTGTTGTAAATGGAAATGGTGAAGAACTTGTAGATTTACGTACTGAAAAAGGACTGGTGATTGGGAATACCTGGTTTAAAAGGAGAGATATACATAAGTATACGTATGTAAGTAGGAGAGATGGCCAGAGAGACTTTTGGATGTTAATGTGCTGAGAAGTGCAACTGGAGGGATGTCTGATCATTATCTTGTGGAGGTGAAGGTGAAGATTTGTAGAGGTTTTCAGAAAAGAAGAGACAATGTTGGGGTGAAGAAAGTGGTGAGAGTAAGTGAGCTTGGGAAGGAGACTGGGGATAGGAGAGAAAGAATACTTCTCACGTATTCCCTGCGTGTCGTAGAAGGCGACTTAAAGGGAAGGGAGCGGGGGGCTGGAATCCTCCCCTCTCGTTTTTAATTTTCCAAAAGAAGGAACAGAGAAGGGGGCCAAGTGAGGATATTCCATCAAAGGCTCAGTCCTCTGTTCTTAACGCTACCTCACTAACGCGGGAAATGGCGAATAGTATGAAAAAAAAAAATATATATATATATATATATATATATACTTATTCATTTATTATACTTTGTCGCTGTCTACCGTGTTGGTGTGGTAGCGCAAGGAAACAGATGAAAGAATGGCCCAACCCACCCACATACACGTGTATATACATACATGTCCACACATGCACATATTCATACCTATACATCTCAACAACGTATACATATATATATACACACACAGACATATACATATATACACATGTACATGATTCATACTGTCTGCCCTTATTCATTCCCGTTACCACCCCGCCACACATGAAATGACAGCCCCCTCCCCCCCATGTGCGCGAGGTAGCGCTAGGAAAAGACAACAAAGGCCACATTTGTTCACATTCAGTCTCTAGCTGTCATGTACAATGCACCGAAACCACAGCTCCCTTTCCACATCCAGGCCCCACAAAACTTTCCATGGTTTACCCCAGGCACTTCACATGTCCTGGTTCAATCCTTTGACAGCACGTTGACCCCGGTATACCACATCGTTCCAATTCTCTCTATTCCTTGCCCTCCTTTCACCCTCCTGCATGTTCAGGCCCCGATCACTCAAAATCTTTTTCACTCCATCTTTCCACCTCCAATTTTGGTCTCCCACTTCTCATTCCCTCCACCTCTGACACATATAACCTCTTGGCTAATCTTTCCTCGCTCATTCTCTCCATGTGCCCAAACCATTTTAAAACATCCTCTTCTGCTCTCTCAAGCACACTCTTTTTATTACCACACATCTCTCTTACCCTTTCATTACTTGCTCAATCAAACCACCTCACACCACATATTGTCCTCAAACATCTCATTTCCAGATGGTTGTATTGTTGGATATGTTGATGAACTGTTCTAATGTATGTCTTAAGCTAGGGCAGTGTCATGAGGTATATATAAGATGTAAGGTTAAATAAGACTATCATACTGCAGAAGGTGGAGATGAAATTTTTGACACTGGAAGACAACATTAGTGAAGATCTTGATATCATTATGTACTTTTATGAAAACCATGCAGTACTCTAGCTGCCTCAGGAGATATAAGACTGTGGTCCTGTGCCGGGGAGATCTCACAAGCATTAACTAGAGTCTTATAGTAACGTGAACACCTGATTCAACCAACATATTCAAAAAACTTGGAATAAGTTGGATTCCAACGTTACGACGTATGGCGGCCTTCGAAAAATGTATTATTAATAATGGTTAATAAAAATGTCTCTATGTGTTTTTTTTTCTCTCTCTCTTAGACCTTCACTTGCTTTGTAATCTGACATACCAAGAAAATATATCTTGGTATAATCAGAACAAACGCCTGGTGAATGTTCGTCAACAGGATGCCCACTTTTCTTTTGACCCATCAAGGTATGATGTCATACGCAATAAAATACATATAATTTTCAGTTACTGAAATATCAATTATCAACTTTCATATGAGTGTGTGTGTTTGTGTATGTGAGAAATGAAATTGACGTTAACTAATATTTTCCTCCAATAACTAATTCCATAAAGCTGGAGACTGGTAAAGTGACACCAGTGCAGAAATACATCTACAGACTCCCATCTACACCACTGGGGAACCAACCACTGGCCCTACTCCACCGTGAGCACCCCCACACTGGTGAACAACTTGACCCTAAGTTCATGATATAACAAGAGATATCTGACCTACAAACTTTCCCTCCTTCCACTAACTTCCGTGGCATTTGACCAGAGAATAGGCTGACCCACAGTACAATGGCCTTGTTAGTCCTATATACACTGTGAACTGAACATTAAACAACTGTACAGAGGTACTTAACCCTACCCCCCTGCAGTGACCTTCTATCTTGGGTCAAATTCTCGAATATGGACGCACGTTTGAAAGGTGATAAAATTCGACCAAATTAGCTTCCTTGCAATATTTTTAGTTCAGAAAAATTAAAAAGGAATTTGAGCGCATCACTTCTAACCCCATCAATTTCAAATGATCGTGAAGTGGGCTGGGCTTTGAAATAGAAGGGAAATTGTGGCGTAGAAACATTCAAAAACAGCAGATGAGAGTGTAGGCAATACACCCGTAACACAGTCCAATTCTAACACATATTAAACGATTAGGAAGGACGCCTATGGCGAACACACGTCAAAATTCTAGACATTAGAAATGTGATCGTCATGCAAACAACGAGTCAAATACCAAATACCATTCACTCGGGTCTTGTTCAGCTTCACTAAGGCTTTATACTCCGTTCATATCTCGGTATACAAACCAAATGAAACGGTAATACGATAATAACCTGCCCGGTCTAACAATATACTTCATTTCCTTTATAACTGATGTATTCTCTTCATGGCGTCATGTTTCATACCGGCGGAACCCGACTTAGTCGATTTATTCAAATGTTTTGGGTTAGTTCAAATATATATATCATAGGTTTTAGGATCTAATATACAACAGAGACTAGTGCTAGACAAGTTCACACATATATATATATATATATATATATATATATATATATATATATATATATATATATATATATATATATATATTTTTTTTTTTTTTTTTTTTTTGTCGCTGTCTCCCGCGTTTGCGAGGTAGCGCAAGGAAACAGACGAAAGAAATGGCCCAACCCCCCCCCATACACATGTATATACATACGTCCACACACGCACATATACATACCTACACAGCTTTCCATGGTTTACCCCAGACGCTTCACATGTCTTGATTCAATCCACTGACAGCACGTCAACCCCGGTATACCACATTGCTCCAATTCACTCTATTCCTTGCCCTCCTTTCACCCTCCTGCAAGTTCAGGCCCCGATCACACAAAATCTTTTTCACTCCATCTTTCCACCTCCAATTTGGTCTCCCTCTTCTCCTCGTTCCCTCCACCTCCGACACATATATCCTCTTGGTCAACCTTTCCTCACTCATTCTCTCTATGTGCCCAAACCATTTCAAAACACCCTCTTCTGCTCTCTCAACCACGCTCTTTTTATTTCCACACATCTCTCTCACCCTTACGTTACTTACTCGATCAAACCACCTCACACCACACATTGTCCTCAGACATCTCATTTCCAGCACATCCATCCTCCTGCGCACAACTCTATCCATAGCCCACGCCTCGCAACCATACAACATTGTTGGAACCACTATTCCTTCAAACATACCCATTTTTGCTTTCCGAGATAATGTTCTCGACTTCCACACATTCTTCAAGGCTCCCAGAATTTTCGCCCCCTCCCCCACCCTATGGTCCAATTCTGCTTCCATGGTTCCATCCGCTGCCAGATCCACTCCCAGATATCTAAAACACTTCACTTCCTCCAGTTTTTCTCCATTCAAACTCACCTCCCAATTTACTTGACCCTCAACCCTACTGTACCTAATGACCTTGCTCTTATTCACATTTACTCTTAACTTTCTTCTTCCACACACTTTACCAAACTCAGTCACCAGCTTCTGCAGTTTCTCACATATATATATTCACTATGCAGGACATATTTTGATAACGAAATATCACATCTGTATAGTTCAAATATGCAAGGTATCTTTAATTTCTATATTCACAGGTATCTTTCATTAATTTTTTTTACTACCTACCACATTTTCCTTCTCGCGCATCACCTTACCAATAAAGACTTAATATCAAGAGATAGTTTTCCAAGATAACAGGTGCACATTTAACACTCGAATATTAATATTTCAAAACCTAGACAAAACGCGCCCCTGACCTAAGATTTTACCTGTTATGGCGAGATGTCAAAGCGCTACCTACAGTAGCTGGGTAACTACTCAAACCACGGTGTGTGCGTGTGTGTGTGGGGGGGGGGGGGGTGTTAAGCAGACAGGAGGCCTAGGCTACCTGGACACAACAGGTGAACGGTACCTAACCTCAGTCTTCCAGGTGAAGAAACTGATGAAATCCACGTTCTTCTTGCGCAACATGGCGGCGGGCACCTCCTCCTCGCTGCCTGAAGTGGTGGTGCTACCACAGGACACCACAGTGTCATGCAGGGCCACGCCCTCACTACCACAGGACACCACAGTGTCATGCAGGGCCACGCCCTCACTACCACAGGACACCACAGTGTCATGCAGGGCTACACCCTCCCCGCCATCACTGGCGCAGCCCTGCTCTGTGGTCCTGCACTCAACTTGTCCCTGGCTGAGGCTTGTGTTGTCATGGCTGGCATTTCTATAGCCAAGGTTTCCATGAATTAAGTTTCTGTATCGAAAGAGTCCATGGATGATGTCCTTCAATATAGCGTTTCCCGTAGTACTGTCTTTACGGTTGATAATTCCCTGAACCATCCTTAAGTAATTCACAAATTTGGCCCGAGATAGAACAAATGACAGATGGTTCTACGATACAGAGACACACAATGATCTTTCTTCCAGGTGGTATATATCTTGAGACACTATACAAGTGTTCTTGATTTACACAACGATGCAATGAGTCGTTAAACCAAGAATAATTGTCCGGTTAACGAAAGCCTTTTTCCAGTTCAATTTGTTATTCAAACAATAGCATATAAGGTGTGATAACAGTTCACATTTAGCTTCTTATCTTCTTATCAAAATACTTGGTTCACACAGATATGGGACGCTGTCTGCTTGAAAATAGTGAAGAACTAATCTAACGTAACCCAAAGTTGACGTCATTTTGTATGTAACAGCATTTACTTGCAAGGCAGAAATGAAAGCAAGTGATCAATATAATGACACTGTGTCTACAGCAATGACCAAGAATTGAATGGCAATAACAACTGCTTAGGGCAATAACACGGTGTGTCTACATGAATAACAACTGACTAAGGTAATAACACGGTGTGTCTACTTGAATAACAACTGACTAAGGTAATAACACGGTGTGTCTACATGAATAACAACTGACTAAGGTAATAACACGGTGTGTCTACATGAATAACAACTGACTAAGGTAATAACACGGTGTGTCTACATGAATAACAACTGACTAAGGTAATAACACGGTGTGTCTACATGAATAACAACTGACTAAGGTAATAACACGGTGTGTCTACATGAATAACAACTGACTAAGGTAATAACACGGTGTGTCTACATGAATAACAACTGACTAAGGTAATAATACCGTGTGTCTACAACAGTAAAATCAAATTCCTTCTTCAACAAAGACATACACAACAATAAGAGAAACAATTCAGCAATACCAAACCATCAATCTACAACACCAATTGTAGTTATCTATCGTAATAACAGCGTCTATCGCAATAACTAGTTAACCTAACCATAACCCGAGTGTCTACACTATGGTGTATCTACACTATGATCAACGAGTGTGTGTAGAACTGACTAACACTATGATCAACGAGTGTGTGTAGAACTGACTAACACTATGATCAACGAGTGTGTGTAGAACTGACTAACACTATGATCAACGAGTGTGTGTAGAACTGACTAACACTATGATCAACGAGTGTGTGTAGAACTGACTAACACTATGATCAACGAGTGTGTGTAGAACTGACAAGTATCTTTAACAAGAGCGTATTTACTACAATAATACAGTAGTGTCAACTACAATACCAGCAACAGTCTACATCAACAACAACTTCCTATACAACCAAACAAGCAAATGCTTACAAGTACACGTCAATATTTACAACACCGACATTCACAACAGCAAAAGTCGGGAGTTGTAGCGATATTCACAACACAGAGAAGAGATAAGGAAGCAGATAACCTATAACAACTAAGCCACAAGCCTTTATAACCATTAACAACATGAGAGTAACTTGTGAAGCGCTTGTATGTCTAAGAACAAAGGCAGCCATAACAACTACGCCACACACACACACACACACGTCCGGCCTCCCTGCCTGCCTAGCTCGCACTGACCCACGTCAACACCGCTCACCCCTGGCTCAACCTGCACCACCCTCACCTGACACTGACCCACGTCAACACCGCTCACCCCTGGCTCAACCTGCACCACCCTCACCTGACACTGACCCACGTCAACACCGCTCACCCCTGGGTCAAGCTGCACCACCCTCACCCCTGGGTCAACCTGCACCACCCTCACCCCTGGGTCAACCTGCACCACCCTCACCCCTGGGTCAAGCTGCACCACCCTCACCCCTGGGTCAAGCTGCACCACCCTCACCCCTGGGTCAAGCTGCACCACCCTCACCCCTGGGTCAAGCCTCACCCTCACCCCTGGGCCAAGCCTCACCTTCACTGGTCATTGTTTCCACCATGACAGGAAGGTCTGTGGTCATGTTCACTTCATGTATGTGACATGTTCCCCTCACGTTACTTACTAGCGTTACATCTGATATTACGTTTGTCACCTCATTTTCCCATTTCCTTACTGCTAACATTCTAAAACGAATAGTAAACTGTAAGAGTACACTAAACACCAATTATAATTATTTCGATATAACATTTTACGAAATACATATTACGTGTATAGTAATCATAAAAAGGCTTAATCAATACATTATTTGTAGTCTTAATAATCCGGTATTGTTTACAAACTTTCAATATACTAATAGTTTGAGGAAATTAAACAAATAAAAGGTATTAAAAATACTTTTCTAAATCAGAAACAACACGTACTGGCTGGTTGTATGGTTGTTAGCGGAAGCCTAGCTATTACCATACTATACTGGCTAGTTGTATGGTTGTTAACTAGCTATTACCATACTACTACTGGCTAGTTGTATGGTTGTTAAATAGCTATTACCATACTACTACTGGCTAGTTGTATGGTTGTTAACTAGCTATTACCATACTACTACTGGCTAGTTGTATGGTTGTTAAATAGCTATTACCATACTACTACTGGCTAGTTGTATGGTTGTTAACTAGCTATTACCATACTACTACTGGCTAGTTGTATGGTTGTTAACTAGCTATTACCATACTACTACTGGCTACTTGTATGGTTGTTAACTAACTATTACCATACTACTACTGGCTAGTTGTATGGTTGTTAACTAGCTATTACCATACTACTACTGGCTAGTTGTATGGTTGTTAACTAGCTATTACCATACTACTACTGGCTAGTTGTATGGTTGTTAACTAGCTATTACCATACTACTACTAGCTAGTTGTATGGTTGTTAACTAGCTATTACCATACTACTACTGGCTAGTTGTATGGTTGTTAACTAGCTATTACCATACTACTACTGGCTAGTTGTATGGTTGTTAACTAGCTATTACCACACTACTACTGGCTAGTTGTATGGTTGTTAACTAACTATTACCATACTACTACTGGCTAGTTGTATGGTTGTTAACTAGCTATTACCATACTACTACTGGCTAGTTGTATGGTTGTTAACTAGCTATTACCATACTACTACTGGCTAGTTGTATGGTTGTTAACTAGCTATTACCATACTACTACTGGCGAGTAATGTCATAATGAACGAAGCTGTTAACAAGTCTAAATAAATGAATATACATGTGAACAAAAAAATCTTGGAGTTGTAACTTTGACAAAGACTAACACCTATGAGAAATGTTTTCTAAAACATTCGGTTGTGAACGAAGAAATAAGACACTATGTCTATCATGTCTATTGCTACACACATCTCCCAGGTAAAGACTTTTCTCATATTTCTATGATATCCTTCAATACCAACATATGAAGAGCATATAAGTAATAATACACTGCACAGAATAATATATTTCACATGACCACATCATAAGGAAGTAACAATAAACTACATGTACGAATACAGAGGTTTATATGTATGTATTTATGTATGTACGTATATATGTATGTAGGTAACTGCCCATGTAACTTCAGCACACTCCATTGTACAGATTCGTTAATTAATATTCCTCCTAAAACTACATCGAGAGAGAGAGAGAGAGAGAGAGAGAGAGTCACATAATGGAAAGGTGACATAATACAAGAACGTCCTGGGTTTTAATGAAGTGAAAGAGCGGTACTGTGTACACTTGCAAACCCGGCCCAACATTGGAAAATTGATCATACACATAATACTGGGTCATAGCCTAATGCTACTACATGTTTTATAACCATAATAATTATTTTCATTAACATAATAACAATGATAAAGTACGAAGATATTTCCTCAAACAACCACCACAAGCAGGACGTGTGTGGCGCGTCCCAACGTACGGCTGGCAACACCGACACGGCCATAAGGAAGCCTAGTCCGCGGCCGCCGCCACCAACTCGGACGCGCGGACCCTGCCAACGAAGCCACGCAAATTTTTTTTTTTTCTTTAGCTTCTTATGGACGACTTGTATTGTGTAACGAACACGTAACTCACTAACAAACACAGACAACAGTAATGCAGGATTCTTTACCGTCTACGAACTGCTGGACGGAAGGGGAAACTATTAAAATATATACACAAAATTAATCACTTTTGTACAATATCTGTGTTCTGAAGATGTCAGACACACACACATAGTGACCACTGTCTTATCTTAATTAAAGATTTAAGTAATTGAGGTCAAAACTGTGGTAGTTATGGTGACTTGTCGTTACTAACGACTGTGGTAGTTATGGTAATTAGTTGTTTAAGTGTTGAATGTGGTTATGGTGGCGAATGTGGCACACCTGGTGATGTGGTATGTGGTGGTTGGAGATTGTGATAGTTTAAACCCGAGTTCCCCCACGACCAAGGAGGTGGTTTGTCACGGTAGTTACCATGCTATGGTAGGGCACTTAACGACCAAGGCGGCAGTTATGGTAAGCTACCATGGTGTAGTCAAGGTGTACGGGGGTTGGATGGGATGGAGCGAGGCTGTGGTATGGGACCCCCGGGGCGGGGGGGGGCGGGGTCAATACAAGCAACCAGGATGACATCATTAATGGCGGGGGGAGAGGGGGGGGGGAGCCACCCCACCATCGTCACCAACACATGGTGGGGGGGGGGCGTAACCCTCCAACAATGTTGTAGTTGATAATAGTGTTATACAACACCTCCCCCCCCTCCAACATTCATGTCAACCACTACTTAACGACCACCTAACCACTTAACGACCACCTAACCACTTAACGACCACCTAACCACTTACCGATGGTAATTACCGAGTATATCAGGGTACTGAGCAGACAATGGCTGGTTCTGCCATTACTATACTTCTGCCGATACTTATACTTTATAGAAGGACTGTAACGTTACTTATACTTTATAGGACTGTAACGTTACTTATACTTTATAGGACTGTAACGCTACTTATACTTTATAGAACGACTGTAACGTTACTTATACTTTATAGAAGGACTGTAACGTTACTTATACTTTATAGAAGGACTGTAACGCTACTTATACTTTATAGAAGGACTGTAACGTTACTTATACTTTATAGAAGGACTGTAACGTTACTTATACTTTATAGGACTGTAACGCTACTTATACTTTATAGAAGGACTGTAACGTTACTTATACTTTATAGAAGGACTGTAACGCTACTTATACTTTATAGAAGGACTGTAACGTTACTTATACTTTATAGAAGGACTGTAACGTTACTTATACTTTATAGAACGACTGTAACGTTACTTATACTTTATAGAACGACTGTAACGTTACTTATACTTTATAGAACAACTGTAACGTTACTTATACTTTATAGAAGGACTGTAACGTTACTTATACTTTATAGAAGGACTGTAACGCTACTTATACTTTATAGAAGGACTGTAACGTTACTTATACTTTATAGAAGGACTGTAACGCTACTTATACTTTATAGAAGGACTGTAACGTTACTTATACTTTATAGAACGACTGTAACGTTACTTATACTTTATAGAACGACTGTAACGTTACTTATACTTTATAGAAGGACTGTAACGTTACTTATACTTTATAGAACAACTGTAACGTTACTTATACTTTATAGAACGACTGTAACGTTACTTATACTTTATAGAACGACTGTAACGTTACTTATACTTTATAGAACGACTGTAACGTTACTTATACTTTATAAAACGACTGTAACTCTCATTCATATTACTTAAGTGCTACTACAA
>NC_092288.1:25190587-25195587 GCF_036320965.1 Panulirus ornatus | reverse complement strand
TGACTGAAATAAAAGGCCCACTGGCGTGTCATTACGCTGGAGTTAGGTAGTTTAAATGGCCATGTGAGAACTAGTCTGGATATGGTAACGTGTGAGTGGTAATTGATGTGGTGTTGGCCATACGAGCAGGGATGTAAGTAGGCAACCATTTCCACGTTTTCTGTTGACGTGCTACTAGCAGTAAGGTACTGCCTGACATCCACTTGTCTACCACCTCTGTGGAAGCCTTATTGTTGACCTTGGCCAGGTCAAACTTGGGTCACGGCTTCAAGTACGGATTTTCCATTAAGTACTGACACTGTGAGCTGCTCACGTAGCCTCGCTCTACCAGGGCCTCCCTCCATCACCACATGATCAATGAAAATGTGGTCTGGTTACGTTAGGTTAGGTTAGGTTAGGTTAGGCTAGGTTAGGTTAGGTTACATTGTTAGGTTAAGACTAGGCTAAGTTAGGTTAGGTTACATTGTTAGGTTAAGACTAGGTTAGGTTAGGTTAGGTTAAGGTTAGGTAAGGTTAGGTTAAGTTAAGGTTAGGTGAGGTTAGGTTAGGTTAAGGTTAGGTAAGGTTAGGTTAGGCTAAGTTAGGTTAAGTTACATTAGCTTAGGTTAAGGCTAGGCTAGGTTAGGTTAAGGTTAGGAAAGGTTAGTTAAGGTTAGGCTAAGTTAGGTTAAGTTACATTAGGTTAGGTTAAGGCTAGGCTAGGTTAGGTTAAGGTTAGGAAAGGTTAGTTAAGGTTAGGCTAAGTTAGGTTAAAATACATTAGGTTAGGTTAAGGTAGGCTAGGTTAAGGTTAGGCTAAGTTACATTAGGTTATGTTAAGGCTAGGCTAGGTTAGGTTAGGTTAAGGTTAGTTAAGGTTAGGCTAAGTTAGGTTAAGTTACATTAGGTTAGGTTAGGTTAGGCTAGGCTAGGTTAGGTTAGGCTAGGCTAGGCTAGGCTAGGCTACGCTAGGTTAGGTAAAGGTTAGGTTAAGGTTAGGCTAAGTTAGATTAGGTTAGGTTAGGTTAAAATTAGGTTAAGGTTAGGCTAGGCTAGGTTAGGTTAGGTTAGGTTAGGTTAGGTTGTTAGATTAGGTAAGGTTAGGTTAAGGTCTAGTCTGGATTTAAGTTAGGTTCTAGTTCGATTAAGGCCAAGGATAGGTTTAAGTTAGAGTTTAGTAGAGGCTTTTGTTAAGTTAGGTCGTTGTCCTGATTAACGAAACGACTATAAAAATCTATAAATAAATTTCTTATTAAGTGACTTATAAAGGAAGTGTACAAGTGTACAGACTGACCATAGACAACATCTCATTACTAAACCCACAAGTTTGATATTATTATAATTATTATCATAATGTCGTGTGCTGGGTTGTTAGTTATCACCGAACATAAATATTTATTTATCTAGGTTATAAATGTGGTGGAAACATGACAGACACCATGACACCACCATAGAGAAAATAATTGAACACTCACACATGACCTAACTCTTGCCTTCATGAATAAATGAAGGAATTAACTTGTTGATACATCAAGATAATTATATTTATAATTAATACTTAAGTGTAGTGAACCTGATGGAACAACATGAGTTCTTTTTGAAGTACAAACACAACAATATCGAGCAGGAGGGAGGTTGAACATTATGTTATAATGTTAGAGAACACGAGAACACTACACGTCGCCCCCCGTATACCACACAGTACAGCAGGCGTGTTATCCTCCTCCCACACTGACCTTGTGTTCCTCGACCTTGGTGAGGCTCAGGTTGCGCCTGTGCTTGGGTGCCCACTTGCTGATGGAGGCCGAGATGTCCAGTTTCTTGCCGCTGCTGGAGGAGGAGGAGGAGGTCAGGTCGCCCGAGCCACTACCACCGCCCAGCTCGATCGTGAAGGCCATGGGCGTCGGCTTCTTGGCCTCCGGGGGGCTCACCTCCCGCCCATGGTTGTCGCCAGGTGGTGGCTCGCCCCCGCTCGTGCTGCCGCTCGAGGTGGTGGTGGTGGTGGTGGCGGTGGTGGTGGTCGAGGTGCTGCTCGAGGAGGTGAGGTGTTGTGTGGCCTGGCTGCTGGTGATGGCGCCGCCGCCGCCCGACTTGCACGTCGGATCTACAACAACAAACAAACAAACACATAAATATAGTGAAGATGTAGCTTGACCCTCTGTGTACGTCATGCATTATTGATTACACGTTTAGTGAAATAATAAACAAAAGTTAAATAATGTTGATACAAGAATAAGCAATCAAATAAATAGAAATTCAGGCAAATTAACACTTCATGAACCACCCACACCAACACCTAACCACTTAACACCAATATAATGGTCAATATAATATATAGTTACTATAATGGTCACTACAGTATATAGTTACTATAATGGTTACTATAGTATATAGTTACTATAATGGTTACTATAGTATATAGTTACTATAATGGTCAGTATAGTATATAGTTACTATAATGGTCAGTATAGAATATAGTTACTATAATGGTCACTACAGTATATAGTTACTATAATGGTCACTACAGTATATAGTTACTATAATGTGGACTTGTACTATACCCAAGATAAAGCTAATTATCAGTTATCACTAACGGGTCGGGACTCACTGAGACAGTAAACGTAAGTCAGAAAATAACTGATAATAACTCACGTTGTTTCCTGTGTGGCGAGGTAGCGAGGGGAATGGATAAAGGCAAGTACGAATATGGACATGTGTATGTGTCTGTGTTTATACATGTATGTATATGTGTGTGTATGGGAGTTTATGTATATATATATATATATATATATATATATATATATATATATATATATATATATATATATATTTTTTTTTTTTTTTTTTCTTTGTCGCTGTCTCCCGCGTTTGCGAGGTAGCGCAAGGAAACAGACGAAAGAAATGGCCCAACCCACCCCCATACACATGTATATACATACGTCCACACACGCAAATATACATACCTACACAGCTTTCCATGGTTTACCCCAGACGCTTCACATGCCTTGATTCAATCCACTGACAGCACGTCAACCCCGGTATACCACATCGCTCCAATTCACTCTATTCCTTGCCCTCCTTTCACCCTCCTGCATGTTCAGGCCCCGATCACACACAATCTTTTTCACTCCATATATATATATATATATATATATATATATATATATATATATATATATATATATATATATATATATAGATTGGGGAAGAGCAGTGTGGTTTCAGAAGTGGTAGAGGATGTGTGGATCAGGTGTTTGCTTTGAAGAATGTATGTGAGAAATACTTAGAAAAGCAAATGGATTTGTATGTAGCATTTATGGATCTGGAGAAGGCATATGATAGAGTTGATAGAGATGCTCTGTGGAAGGTATTAAGAATATATGGTGTGGGAGGAAAGTTGTTAGAAGCAGTGAAAAGTTTTTATCGAGGATGTAAGGCATGTGTACGTGTAGGAAGAGAGGAGAGTGATTGGTTCTCAGTGAATGTAGGTTTGCGGCAGGGGTGTGTGATGTCTCCATGGTTGTTTAATTTGTTTATGGATGGGGTTGTTAGGGAGGTAAATGCAAGAGTTTTGGAAAGAGGGGCAAGTATGAAGTCTGTTGGGGATGAGAGAGCTTGGGAAGTGAGTCAGTTGTTGTTCGCTGATGATACAGCGCTGGTGGCTGATTCATGTGAGAAACTGCAGAAGCTGGTGACTGAGTTTGGAAAAGTGTGTGGAAGAAGAAAGTTAAGAGTAAATGTGAATAAGAGCAAGGTTATTAGGTACAGTAGGGTTGAGGGTCAAGTCAGTTGGGAGGTGAGTTTGAATGGAGAAAAACTGGAGGAAGTGAAGTGTTTTAGATATCTGGGAGTGGATCTGGCAGCGGATGGAACCATGGAAGCGGAGGTGGATCATAGGGTGGGGGAGGGGGCGAAAATCCTGGGGGCCTTGAAGAATGTGTGGAAGTCGAGAACATTATCTCGGAAAGCAAAAATGGGTATGTTTGAAGGAATAGTGGCTCCAACAATGTTGTATGGTTGCGAGGCGTGGGCTATGGATAGAGTTGTGCGCAGGAGGATGGATGTGCTGGAAATGAGATGTTTGAGGACAATGTGTGGTGTGAGGTGGTTTGATCGAGTGAGCAACGTAAGGGTAAGAGAGATGTGTGGAAATAAAAAGAGCGTGGTTGAGAGAGCAGAAGAGGGTGTTTTGAAGTGGTTTGGGCATATGGAGAGGATGAGTGAGGAAAGATTGACCAAGAGGATATATGTGTCGGAGGTGGAGGGAACAAGGAGAAGAGGGAGACGAGGAGAATTGGGAGACCAAATTGGAGGTGGAAAGATGGAGTGAAAAAGATTTTGTGTGATCGGGGCCTGAACATGCAGGAGGGTGAAAGGAGGGCAAGGAATAGAGTGAATTGGAGCGATGTGGTATACCGGGGTTGACGTGCTGTCAGTGGATTGAATCAAGGCATGTGAAGCGTCCGGGGTAAACCATGGAAAGCTGTGTAGGTATGTATATTTGCGTGTGTGGACGTATGTATGTACATGTGTATGGGGGGGGTTGGGCCATTTCTTTCGTCTGTTTCCTTGCGCTACCTCGCAAACGCGGGAGACAGCGACAAAGTATAATAAAAAAAAAAAATATATATATATGTGTGTGGTCTGGTTATGGGAGGGTTCATAATCATTACAACATGTTGTGGTCTGGTTATGGCAGAGTTCACAACCATTACAAGGTTATTTACTGTTTACCGTTAACGGTTTCCTCGGAGTTCAAGATAGACACTGGGTATGTTGTGGTTACACCGGAGAGGCGCACTACAACCAAATAACCTCCGGGTACAACCCTTCTCCAGCCATCACAACCAAACATATACAGGGAAATACAGTGTTGTTATAACCATCATTACCATACAGGAAGGTGATCATCACGTGACCAGGTCAGGTCACAACCCCTGGTTACATTTCAGTGGATAAGTTGTGAGAGAGAAAACGGTTAGTGGTTACCAAGTGTTGGTTACAATGTTGTTGTAACTTGG
>NC_092288.1:25148087-25185587 GCF_036320965.1 Panulirus ornatus | reverse complement strand
CCCCAGACTGCAGTAATACATCATCCCAGACTGTAGTAATACATCACCCCAGACTGCAGTAATACATCATCCCAGACTGCAGTAATACATCACCCCAGACTGTAGTAATACATCTCCCCAGACTGCAGTAATACATCACCCCAGACTGCAGTAATACATCATCCCAGACTGTAGTAATACATCACCCCAGACTGCAGTAATACATCACCCCAACTGCAGTAATACATCACCCCAGACTGCAGTAATACATCACCCCAGACTGTAGTAATACATCATCCCAGACTGCAGTAATACATCATCCCAGACTGCAGTAATACATCACCCCAGACTGCAGTAATACATCATCCCAGACTGCAGTAATACATCACCCCAGACTGCAGTAATACATCACCCCAGACTGCAGTAATACATCACCCCAGACTGCAGTAATACATCACCCCAGACTGCAGTAATACATCACCCCAGACTGCAGTAATACATCACCCCAGACTGCAGTAATACATCATCCCAGACTGCAGTAATACATCATCCCAGACTGTAGTAATACATTACCCCAGACTGTAGTAATACATCACCCCAGACTGCAGTAATACATCATCCCAGACTGCAGTAATACATCACCCCAGACTGTAGTAATACATCATCCCAGACTGCAGTAATACATCACCCCAGACTGCAGTAATACATCATCCCAGACTGCAGTAATACATCACCCCAGACTGCAGTAATACATCACCCCAGACTGCAGTAATACATCACCCCAGACTGTAGTAATACATCACCCCAGACTGCATAAATATACAGCGCAGGATGACATGGTCGCGCCTGGAGCCACTAACCCTCCCTGTACATAGCAAACATTCTCGAGAAACAGGCATATATCTATATCTATCTATCTATCTATCTATATATATATATATATATATATATATATATATATATATATATATATATATATATATATATGACACTATTGTGGTGGTTCTATTTTTGGAAAAAATCAGTCATGTATACACCTCCAGGCGGTGGTGTGTTGCCTGACGCACGACGTGTTGCAGGCGGGCAGATGGTTCCACATCGTCTGAGCAGAACCGTACGAGGCTTAGGCATAATCGCCAGCTGGTCTTTGACCTGACCCTTAACGCTAGATCAATCAACAAATAAACAACCAACGCAGGTAAAAATTAAAAGTAAAATTATGTTGGTAATAAAATCGTAAGGCTTGATATAAGTAAATTTTCTCTATCTTTTAAAACACTCGCTTGAGTGACCAACTGATCCTTGGGTGGTGTTTCCTGTTTACGGTCCCCCAACCAATATGGCGGCCACACCACTTCCGGCAGCCTCCCGCTCCTGCACGTGTGGCGGCCATGACAGCCAGTGACGTCATACACCCTGCTCCGTACCGCCAAGTCCTCTAATTCTCTCTCTCGCTCAAATAGTTTCCGTAAAAATATTCATTCTTGTCAAAACAGGCTTCAAACTTGAGTCATAAAATCCTAGTTTTTCAATAACTTGCTAAATACCTTTTGCAAAATATCAATTACAAAATTCTCAGCAACCAAGACTCATAAATTATTTAAGATGAACAGATTTATTTATGGCCATATGAGTTTGAATCAAGCCACAGGAAAAGTTTCCCCTGTCAAAAATTCCTCGTCATACTGCCAGGAAATTCCAAGTCTGGAGAGCAAGGTCAAAAGTAATCACAATATTACTAATGGAACTCGGCTGAGGACTGAATCTGACAGGGACCTGGCACAACTGAGGAATGAAACTTACCGGATCCAGACACCACTGAGAACTGAGACTGTCCGGATCCAGACACCACTGAGAACTGAGACTGTCCGGATCTAGACACCATTGAGATATGAAGCTGTCTGCAGGATCATGACATTAATGGGAAGTGAGGATCCACGCACTAATGAGGAATGATGCTGTCAGTATTCAGGCACCAGTAAGAAATGAAGCAATCATGATCCAGACATCAATGGAAAATGAGGTCGTCAGGATCTACACACCACCGAGAATTAGAATGTCAGGATCTAAACACTGGTGAGACATGACTCTCAGGATCTTGACATAACTGGGAAATGAGGCTGTCAGGATCCAAACGCCACCGAGGAATTAGGCTGTCACGATCCAGACAGCACTGAAGAATTAGGCTCTCAGGATCCAGACGCCAGTGAGGAATTAGGCTCTCAGGATCCAGACACCACTGAGGAATTACGCTCAGGATCCAGACACCACTGAGGAATTAGGCTCTCAGGATCCAGACACCACTGAGGAATTAGGCTCTCAGGATCCAGACACCAGTGAGGAATTAGGCTGTCACGATCCAGACACCACTGAGGAATTAGGCTCTCAGGATCCAGACACCACTGAGGAATTAGGCTCTCAGGATCCAGACACCACTGAGGAATTAGGCTCTCAGGATCCAGACACCACTGAGGAATTAGGCTCTCAGGATCCAGACACCACTGAGAAGTGAGTGTATTCAGATGTAATGATTAGCACGAGGTGAAACTGACAATAACACTAGGAATTGAAAGTGACAAACGCAGAAGGAAATGAGAATGAAAGTGACAAAATATGGCCATAACAGCAATAGAATTGATGGTGGACATGACACAGACGATGCTGAGGACAATACAAAGACTGACGCTCAGGTGTGAAACTGTTTAGCTAAAAAAAAGAATCCAAATCAGACATACACCAGAGAACTAACAATCAAAAGCCATACACAGATGCCATGTCAAACTAACAGGAACATCAAACTACAGAAAACTAACTACAGGTGACACCATCCAGACGATATTGACAGGTGAGGCTGTCAAGCCGGTGAGGAGCTGCGCTGCCGACAGGATCTGGACTCCACTGAGAACTGAAAATGGCGGGAACCAGAGAGAGAGGGAGAGAGCAGGGGGAAGCGACAGCCACCCTCCGCCGCCAGACAAAGACAGCAGTCCCGGTCGTCAGCCACTCCCCCCCCCCCCCCCCGCCCGGGTGACCACATTCGTCTGTCTGTTGCCAAATTACAGCAGGTGGGGGCCTGGGGGGGGGGGGGGGGGGGGGCGGAAGTCCCAACACCTGCCTGCCAGTGACTCACGGACTATCGTACATCCGCCATCACGGGATTTTCAAAACACGTCGTCGATACGTCGTCTAATATCGTTACCAAAGGGAATTACCTAACGTATTTCTCCATTCTGGGAAATGCTAGCAAAAAAAAAAAATAACGAACGAAATCAATGCATGGAAGGCGAGAGATCACTCGAGAGCGAGATCCATCTCGTGGACGTTCCCGATCTCGTCAATACCACAAGATTGTATTACACGACCCGAGCGGCCAGGCCAGGGCCACTGGTGTCCGCCATATTGGACGACACACGACAACACTATCCTATACATTTATATTTTCTTCTTTCTCACAATCATAACTCATAAACAACCGGTTTTTTCTTCTTTCTCACAATCATAACTCATAACAACCGGTTTTTTCTTCTTTCTCACAATCATAACTCATAACAACCGTTTGAAACACAATATAATAACTAATAAGTCTTCTTCAGCTTAATATAGATCTACATATATTCTAATATGATAAACAAAAGAAAGTTACACACATCTACCAGTGGACGCCAGATGGCTACATACATCTACCAGTGGACGCCAGATGGCTACATACATCTACCAGTGGACGCCAGATGGCTACATACATCTACCAGTGGACGCCAGATGGCTACATACATCTACCAGTGGACGCCAGATGGCTACATACATCTACCAGTGGACGCCAGATGGCTACATACATCTACCAGTGGACGCCAGATGGCTACATACATCTACCAGTGGACGCCAGATGGCTAAATACATCTACCAGTGGACGCCAGATGGCTACATACATCTACCAGTGGACGCCAGATGGCTACATACATCTACCAGTGGACGCCAGATGGCTACATACATCTACCAGTGGACGCCAGATGGGTACATACATCTACCAGTGGACGCCAGATGGCTACATACATCTAAGCTCCCCAGGCTGAGTATGTTGGGATGGGAAAGTAAAAACGCTAATCTCCCAGGATATGTTGGGATGGGGAGATAATAACACTAAGCTCCCCATGATATGTTGGCACGGGTAGGTAATAACGCTAAGCTCCCCAGGCTATGTTGGGGTGCTGAGGTTATAACGCTAAGCTCCCCAGGCTATGTTGGGATGTGGAGGTAATAACGCTATGCTCCCCAGGCTATGTTGGGATATGGAGGTTATAACGCTATGCTCCCCAGGCTATGTTGGGATGTGGAGGTAATAACGCTATGCTCCCCAGGCTATGTTGGGATGTGGAGGTAATAACGCTAAGCTCCCCAGGCTATGTTGGGATGTGGAGGTAATAACGCTATGCTCCCCAGGCTATGTTGGGATGTGGAGGTAATAACGCTATGCTCCCCAGGCTATGTTGGGATATGGAGGTTATAACGCTATGCTCCCCAGGCTATGTTGGGATGTGGAGGTAATAACGCTATGCTCCCCAGGCTATGTTGGGATGTGGAGGTAATAACGCTATGCTCCCCAGGCTATGTTGGGATGTGGAGGTAATAACGGTAAGCTCCCCAGGCTATGTTGGGATGTGGAGGTAATAACGCTATGCTCCCCAGGCTATGTTGGGATGTGGAGGTAATAACGCTATGCTCCCCAGGCTATGTTGGGATGTGGAGGTTATAACGCTATGCTCCCCAGGCTATGTTGGGATGCTGGAGGTTATAACGCTAAGCTCCCCAGGCTATGTTGGGATATGGAGGTAATAACGCTATGCTCCCCAGGCTATGTTGGGATGTGAGGTAATAACGCTAAGCTCCCCAGGCTATGTTGGGATATGGAGGTTATAACGCTATGCTCCCCAGGCTATGTTGGGATGTGGAGGTAATAACGCTAAGCTCCCCAGGCTATGTTGGGATGTGGAGGTAATAACGCTAAGCTCCCCAGGCTATGTTGGGATGTGGAGGTTATAACGCTAAGCTCCCCAGGCTATGTTGGGATGTGGAGGTAATAACGCTAAGCTCCCCAGGCTATGTTGGGATGTGGAGGTAATAACGCTATGCTCCCCAGGCTATGTTGGGATGTGGAGGTAATAACGCTAAGCTCCCCAGGCTATGTTGGGATGTGGAGGTAATAACGCTATGCTCCCCAGGCTATGTTGGGATGTGGAGGTAATAACGCTATGCTCCCCAGGCTATGTTGGGATGTGGAGGTAATAACGCTATGCTCCCCAGGCTATGTTGGGATATGGAGGTAATAACGGTAAGCTCCCCAGGCTATGTTGGGATGTGGAGGTAATAACGCTAAGCTCCCCAGGCTATGTTGGGATGTGGAGGTTATAACGCTAAGCTCCCCAGCTATGTTGGGATGTGGAGGTATAACGCTAAGCTCCCAGGCTATGTTGGGATGTGGAGGTAATAACGCTATGCTTTCCAGGCTATGTTGGGATGTGGAGGTAATAACGCTATGCTCCCCAGGCTATGTTGGGATGTGGAGGTAATAACGCTATGCTCCCCAGGCTATGTTGGGATGTGGAGGTAATAACGCTATGCTCCCCAGGCTATGTTGGGATGTGGAGGTAATAACGCTAAGCTCCCCAGGCTATGTTGGGATGTGGAGGTAATAACGCTAAGCTCCCCAGGCTATGTTGGGATGTGGAGGTTATAACGCTATGCTCCCCAGGCTATGTTGGGATGTGGAGGTAATAACGCTATGCTCCCCAGGCTATGTTGGGATGCTGAGGTTATAACGCTATGCTCCCCAGGCTATGTTGGGATGTGGAGGTTATAACGCTAAGCTCCCCAGGCTATGTTGGGATGTGGAGGTAATAACGCTATGCTCCCCAGGCTATGTTGGGATGCTGAGGTTATAACGCTATGCTCCCCAGGCTATGTTGGGATGTGGAGGTTATAACGCTATGCTCCCCAGGCTATGTTGGGATGTGGAGGTAATAACGCTATGCTCCCCAGGCTATGTTGGGATGCTGAGGTTATAACGCTATGCTCCCCAGGCTATGTTGGGATGTGGAGGTAATAACGCTAAGCTCCCCAGGCTATGTTGGGATGCTGAGGTTATAACGGTAAGCTCCCCAGGCTATGTTGGGATGCTGAGGTTATAACGCTATGCTCCCCAGGCTATGTTGGGATGTGGAGGTAATAACGCTATGCTCCCCAGGCTATGTTGGGATGCTGAGGTTATAACGCTAAGCTCCCCAGGCTATGTTGGGATGTGGAGGTAATAACGCTATGCTCCCCAGGCTATGTTGGGATGCTGAGGTTATAACGGTAAGCTCCCCAGGCTATGTTGGGATATGGAGGTAATAACGGTAAGCTCCCCAGGCTATGTTGGGATGTGGAGGTAATAACGCTATGCTCCCCAGGCTATGTTGGGATATGGAGGTAATAACGGTAAGCTCCCCAGGCTATGTTGGGATGTGGAGGTAATAACGCTATGCTCCCCAGGCTATGTTGGGATGTGGAGGTAATAACGCTATGCTCCCCAGGCTATGTTGGGATGTGGAGGTAATAACGCTAAGCTCCCCAGGCTATGTTGGGATGTGGAGGTTATAACGCTATGCTCCCCAGGCTATGTTGGGATGTGGAGGTAATAACGCTATGCTCCCCAGGCTATGTTGGGATGCTGAGGTTATAACGCTATGCTCCCCAGGCTATGTTGGGATGTGGAGGTTATAACGCTAAGCTCCCCAGGCTATGTTGGGATGTGGAGGTAATAACGCTATGCTCCCCAGGCTATGTTGGGATGCTGAGGTTATAACGCTATGCTCCCCAGGCTATGTTGGGATGTGGAGGTAATAACGCTATGCTCCCCAGGCTATGTTGGGATATGGAGGTAATAACGGTAAGCTCCCCAGGCTATGTTGGGATGTGGAGGTAATAACGCTATGCTCCCCAGGCTATGTTGGGATATGGAGGTAATAACGGTAAGCTCCCCAGGCTATGTTGGGATGTGGAGGTAATAACGCTATGCTCCCCAGGCTATGTTGGGATGTGGAGGTAATAACGCTATGCTCCCCAGGCTATGTTGGGATGTGGAGGTAATAACGCTAAGCTCCCCAGGCTATGTTGGGATGTGGAGGTAATAACGCTAAGCTCCCCAGGCTATGTTGGGATGTGGAGGTAATAACGCTATGCTCCCCAGGCTATGTTGGGATGTGGAGGTAATAACGCTATGCTCCCCCGGGTGGGTGGGTGGGTGGGTACATCGGGATGGGGAGGTAATATCGGCCGTGCTCCGCGCCGGCAGGTGTGTGTGGGGCGGGGCGGGCGGGGCGGGGGACCACTTCCAGATGGTTCCAGGTAACCACCAGCAGTTAACAACCACTGATCTTGTTTGATCATACATTTCCAGGTGGTTCTCCCAGTGTGGCTTGCGTCTGTATTGCTTTTCCAGTGTTGCTTGCGTTGGTGTAATTTTTCCAGTGTTGCTTATGTGTGTTGCTTGCGTCTGTATTGCTTTTCCAGTGTTGCTTCTCTCTGTATGGTTAGCTAACGATCGTATATCATACCCGTAAGTTAACAACAAACTCAAGTATTGTTATTTTGTAACAATTCACTCGACTAAAAAGGTGGGGGGGGGGGGGAGGGGTGGAAATCCTCCCCTCCTGTTTTACTTTGGCAAAAGAAGGAACAGAGAAGGTGGCCAAGTGAGGATATTACCCTCTTAGGCTCAGTCCTCTGTTCTTAACGCTACCTCGCTAACTCGGGAAATGGCGAATAGTATGAATATATATATATATATATATATATATATATATATATATATATATATATATATATATATATATAGCAACATCAGGATATACATTTGCCTTAACCTGGTGGGGTCAGGTCAGGTCAAGGGTGGCACAAATTCATCCTAACTTGTATACCAAAACTTAACCCAAACAATATATAACTTCTATACTACGTACAACTATGTTAACCTAACTAACTTCTATACTACGTACAACTATGTTGACCTAACTAACTTCCATACTACGTACAACTATGTTAACCTAACTAACTTCTATACTACGTACAACTATGTTAACCTAACTAACTTCTATACTACGTACAACTATGTTAACCTAACTAACTTCTATACTACGTACAACTATGTTAACCTAACTAACTTCTATACTACGTACAACTATGTTAACCTAACTAACTTCCATACTACGTACAACTATGTTGACCTAACTAACTTCCATACTACGTACAACTATGTTGACCTAACTAACTTCTATACTACGTACAACTATGTTAACCTAACTAACTTCTATACTACGTTCAACTATGTTGACCTAACTTCTACCATGTGTTTCTAGCCAGGAATAATAAGTAGTGTTTCTTATACATATTATATAGTGTTTGTTGAGGTAGTCAGCCGCTATACGACCGCTATTATTATATATACATAACGACTGCGCAGCCCAGCGCTGTGCCCATCCGGACCGCGCACCTAGCACTGTACCCGCCCGGACCGGACCGCGCACCCTAGCGCTGTACCCACCCGGACCGCGCACCTAGCACTGTACCCGCCCGGACCGCGCACCCTAGCGCTGTGCCCGCCCGGACCGCGCACCTAGCACTGTGCCCACCCGGACCGCGCACCTAGCACTGTACCCGTCCCGGACCGACCGCGCACCTAGCACTGTACCCACCCGGACCGCGCACCTAGCACTGTACCCGCCCGGACCGCGCACCCTAGCGCTGTGCCCGCCCGGACCGCGCACCTAGCACTGTGCCCACCCGGACCGCGCACCTAGCACTGTGCCCGTCCGGACCGCGCAGCCTAGCACTGTACCCACCCGGACCGCGCACCTAGCACTGTACCCGCCCGGACCGCGCACCTAGCACTGTACCCGCCCGGACCGCGCACCTAGCACTGTACCCGCCCGGACCGCGCACCTAGCACTGTACCCGCCCGGACCGCGCACCTAGCACTGTGCCCGCCCGGACCGCGCACCTAGCACTGTACCCGCCCGGACCGCGCACCTAGCGCTGTCTCTGTGTCCACACACACATTTTCCCAATACACTGAACTTCTCGTTTTCTTTTTCATTTCCAGTTTACATGCGTGCAATACTGACGCCGCCGGTCACAATATATTGTAGTTATAAAACGAAATTTATTTATATATTGACACGTCCCCCCCCCACCCCGTCAATACACTTCATTAACGACCCAAACACCAACTTGATCTTGCTAACGACGACCTAGTATTGACCTCGTGTCACTTGTGATGGTTAAGGTCAGGCCCTGTCCTCACGGGTCAATAATCACTAGAGATGTGTGATAACCATTATTATTTACTTATTTATTTATCTATTTATTTCTCAGACCCACAGTGCTGGGGCGGGGGGAGCCCACTACACGTTGTGTGTGTGTGTGTGTGTGTGTGTGTGTGTGAGAGAGAGAGAGAGAGAGAGAGAGAGAGAGAGAGAGAGAGAGAGAGAGAGAGAGAGAGAGAGAGAGAGAGAGAGTGGGGGGGAGGCAGCACACCCCCCCAGCCAAGGCCCCATGTGTGCCACGCGCCCCATCACTGTCTCCCCCTCAGTGCGGGATGGGGCGCTTACTGCTCTCCCAGCGGACGGGGTGGTGATGGTGGGCAGGATAACACGACCCACACCAGGTGTGGTGGGCAGGATAACACGACCCACACCAGGTGTGGTGGGCAGGATAACACGACCCACGCCAGGTGTGGTGGGCAGGATAACACGACCCACACCAGGTGTGGTGGGCAGGATAACACGACCCACACCAGGTGTGGTGGGCAGGATAACACGACCCACACCAGGTGTGGTGGGCAGGATAACACGACTCACACCAGGTGTGGTGGGCAGGATAACACGACCCACGCCAGGTGTGGTGGGGAGACTAACGAACTCCCATAACGGTCAGGTACAAGACAAGGTTATCACACCCAAGGGTCGTACCGTCGTGCTCAAGGGTCGTACCGTCGTGCTCAAGGGTCGTGCCGTCGTGCTCAATGGTCGTACCGTCGTGCTCAAGGGTCGTGCCGTCGTGCTCAAGGGTCGTAACGTCGTGGTCAAGGGTCGTACCGTCGTGTTCAAGGGTCGTACCGTCGTGTTCAAGGGTCGTACCGTCGTGGTCAAGGGTCGTGCCGTCGTGATCAAGGATCGTACCGTCGTGTTCAAGGGTCGTACCGTCGTGTTTACGGGTCGTAACGTCGTGTTCAAGGGTCGTAACGTCGTGATCAAGGGTCGTACCGTCGTGCTCAAGGGTCGTACCGTCGTGTTCACGGGTCGAACCGTCGTGTTCAAGGGTCGTACCGTCGTGGTCAAGGGTACACAGAGAAGCTACAGCCTAGGAATGCTAGGATGAACCTAGGCAAGATCATACTAGGATAAACACCTGTGTTTATCCTAGGACAAGTAAGGTGGAGGTGCTAGGACAACCAATTAAGAGAGTCTCCTCCACCAATATTGGAATATTCACAAGAATATTCACGATATTCACATAGTGGCGCTACAACAGCTACAAACTATATACATCTATTCCTAACAGCCTCGTTACCCGCCACTCTGGTCTACGCCATTTTCTAAGCCAAAAATATAAGTTTATTGATCCTTTTTATCGTAATTATTGTAGTTAATAATAATCTCATTTTTAGAGCGCTAAACACTATAAGATATACACTATAAGCATCTATAACTATAACTACAACTATAACAACTATAACTACAACTATAACTACAACTATAACTATAACATCTGTACATCAGGGTTCGACCCCGTGGTCAGTACACCTGGACGTGCCCACACTCACATACAATGACCAGGAATTACGACCAAACCATGTACGTACAGCGGGAGGGCTCGGCTGTAACGACCGTTACCTGTTAACAATCCTTCCGGTAAGTTAAATGTCACAATTAACCATTAACTGAAACCTGGCCGCCATTTTCTTCCTCTGGTTTGGAAAATATGTCACGCAAGACAATAATATAAATAATAACATATAATAATAATAATAATAATAATAATAATAATAATAATAATAATGATTATAATAATAAAAATGATAATGATAATAATAATAATAAAAATAATAATAATAATAATGATAATAATAATAATAATTATAATAATAATAATAATGATAATAATGATAATAATAAAAATAATAATTATAATAATAATAAAAAATTAATAATAATAATAATTATAATAATAATAATAATAATAATGATAATAATAATAATAATAATAATAATAATAATAATAACACAGCTTAGCTGGGCTGACAGCCGCCATGTTGGTTGACGTCACGCCCGATGTTGCCAACGGTCAGGATTGTTGGCATTTGATCACTTGGATTGACAGCAGCCGCCATGTTGGCTGACAGTTGATCAGCTGGGCTGACAACAGTCAGGTTGGTGTTGGCTGACGGTGAGCTGGGTTCTGGCAACACCTGAGCCGGTGGTAATGACGTACGGTATATCATCACATTAATGGCCTCGCTTCCCTACTTTCAAACTTTATTCAACTTTCGCTTTTACGATCAACAACGGCTCATTACACGAATGACCTGGACTGGCTAATTACCAACATTTAAAGGTCGTTACGGAGGGAGTTTGTTTGTTACTTAATAAGGGACGTAAACACCGTCCTCGGCGGGTCAAATTATCGTACCGGAAACTGAACATTATCGTACTCAAGGATCTCACCCCCTCCCCCCCCATGTGTACTGTTATCATGTGTAGTTATCAGTGTTATCTTGTGTTACCTTAATTACATGTGCATATAAGAAATATGTAATTAGACTCAACAGATTACTTAAGTGTCCAAGTTACTTTTCAAATATTACAATGTACTGAGGAGGGAAATGACTCCTACGTAGTACATGTACTGTACAGTAGTACATGTACTGTACAAAGTCGTTAACGTGTTCTGAGGGGTCAAGCTTATCATGGTGAAGTGAACTGCTTGTTACCATGAGGTTGCATGACCCCCTGGTCATGGTGGGGTTACCGTATGCATGTGGCTATCGTCGTACTCATGTGGTTATCGTACCCAGTGGACGTCGTCGTTGTCGTCGCCTTCAAGTGAAATTATCGTACCTACAAAAGTCTCGTCTATCGAACTCATGAGTTCAACTGAACCCAAGTTTAAACTCATGAGTTCGATGACTCATGACATGAGTCTATTGGTAGACACTAGGTTAGGTTACAACAATCCATGAGTTCAATTACAACCTTAACTTACTATCGTACAAAATGTTAAATTGTCGGATATAAGAGTTTGAAAGTAAATTGTTAATACGTCATAAATAATAAAGTTTCAAAAGTATTATTATAAATTATTATTATAATTATTATTATAAATTATCCCAGACCCCTTCATCAATAACTACTGCGCTCAATTACCTTCCAAACTGCCACCTGTCTAACTACACATGTGGCCGACACATGTGTGTGTGAGGGTAGCCAACACCTGCTGGACCTGACCCAAACCTTCCTTACCCTCTAATCACTTGTTTAACCTAACTACAACTTCCACACCTTGGGGTAAACAACTCTAGGTTGTAATAATCACTCAATATAACTGTTGTTATAAGCTAATGGCATGACGTCACTGGTTAATTAGAAAACATCATTACAGAACTCTGATAGTCACTTGTTCACTACGTTTGAGGTCATTAGGCCAAACGACCCTTTACTTAACGACCACTTGACCCCTGAGCACAACCGTTTGCCCCCACGAGCACGAGGGTAGTCTACGGTTGTTATGTTATCATATTACTCGCGTGGACCAGACTCATCTATGTACACGAATCATACGCGTAGTGACACCCACGTCTGACGCTGACAATGACCTTGAAAACAAGACCAATTACGGTAGTTAATTAACATTAACAGCTGTAATGACCCTGGTAACGAGGAGGCTTAGAGGTCACATATAACAGATATACTTGTTGTGTAACACAGCCATGTAATACATGACTGAATCAGGTCATGACACCAGTACACGTACGGAACAGCATAGCAACGTATAACCTAGCTACGTATAGCCTAGCCACGTACAACCAAGCTACGTATAGCCTAGCCACGTACAACCTAGCTAGGTACAGCCTAGCCACGTATAACCTAGCTACGTATAGCCTAGCCACGTACAACCAAGCTACGTATAGCCTAGCCACGTTAACCTAGCTACGTACAGCCTAGCCACGTTAACCTAGCAACGTATAGCCTAGCCACGTATAACCTAGCTACGTATAGCCTACCCACGTACAACCTAGCTACGTATAGCCTAGCCACGTACAACCTAGCTACGTATAGCCTAACCACGTATAACCTAGCTACGTACAGCCTAGCCACGTTAACCTAGCTACGTATAGCCTAGCCACGTATAACCTAGCCACGTACAACCTAGCCACTATAACTTACATCATGGTTGTAAAACAACGTCAGTTTCTATTTCCAAAAATGTTAATGTCTTAGTTTGTTTATAAACTCCATCTTACCTTCCCTCTCTGTGTACATACAACCTTCATCATAACATTAATACAATCACAACACCACGAAGACTGAACACTCAAGTACACATATACAAGTGGCGGGCCTAACCTAACCTAGCCTAACCCAAGCCTAGCATAACCTAACCCAAGCCTAGCCTAGCCTAACCCAAGCCTAGCCTAGCCTAACCCAAGCCAAGCATAGCCTAACCCAAGGCTAGCCTAGCATAGCCCACCCCTGCCTAGCATAGCCTAACCCAAGCCTAGCGTAACCTAACCTAGTCCAACCTACCCTAAGGCTAGCCTAGCCTAACCCAAGCCTAGCCTAGCCTAGCGTAGCGGTGGTGAGCGTCTAACATGGCCGCCAGACCCAACCTTGAGGTCTGGCCGACGCGGAAGCTTTGTTCCAGTACAACAACAACAACAACAACAAGGTTTGGTTATGGTACATTTCCTACGTCAGTACGACGTTGCCCGGGGGGGGGGGGGCATGGTCGGGGAAATCTTACAACAACAACAACAACAACACACGAGAGGGTTGTGGCTGAGCTGGGTGTACAAGGTCACGTACATACATGTATAGGTCTTCCTTACCCCAGCCACAACAACAACAACAACAACAACAAATAAACACAAGTAATAACTATTCCACAACCAGCACCACTAAATGGTAATTGCAATACTTACAACAACCTTATTGTTGACGTCATGCAAGGTTGTAATGTCGTGCCACAGGAAACACAACACACAACCATCTACCTAACCAAGTAAACAAACTCACTAACCAAGTAAACAAACACACTAACCAAGTAAACAAACTCACTAACCAAGTAAACAAACACACTAACCAAGGAAACAAACACACTAACCAAGGAAACAAACACACTAACCAAGTAAACAAACACACTAACCAAGTAAACAAACACACTAACCAAGTAACAAACACACTACCAGTAAACAAACACACTAACCAAGTAAACAAACTCACTAACCAAGTAAACAAACACACTAACCAAGTAAACAAACACACTAACCAAGGAAACAAACACACTAACCAAGTAAACAAACACACTAACCAAGTAAACAAACACTAACCAAGTAAACAAACACACTAACCAAGGAAACAAACACACTAACCAAGTAAACAAACACACTAACCAAGTAAACAAACACACTAACCAAGGAAACAAACACACTAACCAAGTAAACAAACACACTAACCAAGTAAACAAACACACTAACCAAGGAAACAAACACACTAACCAAGGAAACAAACACACTAACCAAGTAAACAAACACACTAACCAAGTAAACAAACACACTAACCAAGGAAACAAACACACTAACCAAGTAAACAAACACACTAACCAAGTAAACAAACACACTAACCAAGTAAACAAACACACTAACCAAGTAAACACACTAACCAAGGAAACAAACATACTAACCAAGTAAACAAACACTAACCAAGGAAACAAACACACTAACCAAGTAAACAAACTCACTAACCAAGTAAACAAACACACTAACCAAGGAAACAAACACACTAACCAAGTAAACAAACTCACTAACCAAGTAAACAAACACACTAACCAAGGAAACAAACACACTAACCATGTAAACAAACTCACTAACCAAGTAAACAAACACACTGACCAAGGAAACAAACACACTAACCAAGTAAACAAACACACTAACCAAGTAAACAAACACACTAACCAAGTAAACAAACACACTAACCAAGTAAACAAACACACTAACCAAGTAAACAAACACACTAACCAAGTAAACAAACCACATTAACATGATAACAAGACTAAATAATGCCAAACCACAGTGAGTGAGAAGTGAGCCATACATGTGAAAAAGAAATTAATACATGATTCTGGGCTGAACCTATGACGTCCTCATACATGTATACACTAACTACTGTCCCTGGTACATGTATACACTACCTACTGTCCCTGATACATGTATACACTACCTACTGTCCGTCATATACAATTAAAGTTATACGATGTATGTATGACATGTAACTATGTACTTCACTCTTATGTAACTACATACAACTGTCATACTATTCATACAACACGTAATACAACAACGCCAGAGTATACATAGTAAACATCCATACGAGTATACTTTAATATACTCGTATGAATTACCGAGATCCTGGGGTTGGGTTTACTATCCATTACAACCAATGGTTGTAATGATACACATAATGAACGCTATATATATAAACAACAGACGGTATGCACCACAACCCCACCTGTTGTAGTATATCACAACCCCACCTGTTGTAGTATATTACAACCCCAACTTGTAGTATATCACAACCCCAACTGTTGTAGTATATCACAACCCCAACTGTTGTAGTATATCACAACCCCAACTGTTGTAGTATATTACAACCCCAACTGTTGTAGTATATCACAACCCCAACTGTTGTAGTATATCAAATACAAACATACTGGCGTTCGTCTGGCCAGCTATACAACCATACATCCTGTATATGGAACGCTCCACATATATCTTAAAATAATATCTAATTTATATAGTGTATCATAATTTATATAGTGTATTATAAGGGATTTCTTTTAACAATTGAGGAGTGGAATGAGGTAGTTCAGTGGCTGGTGTGTTACGTAACGATATTAAGTATAGTGTAGTCGTACGCCCGCCAGCCACCTTGCCAAACATGGCGGACTCGGGTAAAAACTGGTCAACATCTCGTACCTGCCACCCTCCCATGACAGTCCCGGGACCTGCCACCCTCCCATGACAGTCCCGGGACCTGTCACCCTCCCATGACAGTCCCGGGACCTGTCACCCTCCCATGACAGTCCCGGGACCTGCCACCCTCCCATGACAGTCCCGGGACCTGCCACCCTCCCATGACAGTCCCGGGACCTGCCACCCTCCCATGACAGTCCCGGGACCTGTCACCCTCCCATGACAGTCCCGGGACCTGCCACCCTCCCATGACAGTCCCGGGACCTGCCACCCTCCCATGACAGTCCCGGGACCTGCCACCCTCCCATGACAGTCCCGGGACCTGTCACCCTCCCATGACAGTCTCGGGACCTGCCACCCTCCCATGACAGTCCCGGGACCTGCCACCCTCCCATGACAGTCTCGGGACCTGCCACCCTCCCATGACAGTCCCGGGACCTGCCACCCTCCCATGACAGTCCCGGGACCTGCCACCCTCCCATGACAGTCCCGGGACCTCCCATGACAGTCCCGGGACCTCCCATGACAGTCCCGGGGATGTGGCGGGGCGTCACGGGACGCTGCTACTGTCTGTCATCCCAGCATGTGTGAGCAATGTGTGGAATTAATTCCAAATAAATACAATTTATCAATTAACAAAAGCAATTAAACCATAAATGATGTAATAACACTACCTCAAACTTTGACCTCAAGGTCATACAAGGTCAAAATAAAGCTTGATAATTTCAGTAACTTAAGTACGATACAAAGCCTGGCCTGGCCTGGCAGGGGTTCGAACCCAGGATTTTCCATACCCTCCGCTGGTGTGTGTGTGTGTATGTGTGTGTGTGTGTGTGTAAGTATATGTGTGTGTGTGTGTGTGTGTGTGTGTGTGTGTGTGTATATGTGTGTGTGTATGTATGTATGTGTGTGTATGTATGTGTGTATGTATGTGTGTTGACCCATAGTAACATCACAACATCACACATTCCAACATCGCACTTCAGGTGACGCATGGGAGGAGCACACACACACCTGCGCATGGCTGCACGAACAACGCATGCCTTCCAGTCTCAGGGAGTCGCATGGCGGAGGGCGGGAGGCCGACCTCCAGGTGGAGGCCAGGGTGGAGGCCAGGGTGGAGGCCAGGGTGGAGGAGGTGGAGGAAGAATAAAGAAGAAGCGGAAGTTGGTTCCAACACTTTCCCTGGCTGGCTGGTTGGTGACGTCACCAGGGCGGACGTGTCTCATGAATTATTGCCCCGCGACAACATCCCCCCCACACCCCCCTACCCCCTCCCCCGGAGGAAACACCATCCTCCTCCTTCCGCGCGCTTTCCCTCCCTCCCTCCTCCTCCTCCTCCTGCTCCTCTTCCTGCTCCTCCTCCTCCTCCTCCTCCTCCTCCTCCTGCTCCTCCTCCTCCTCCTCTCCTCCACCCCCCCCCCCACAGTAGCGCCGCCTTGAGGGAAGGCAATTAAGTTTCCCTGAACCATGATGGCGGGCGTGCTCCACCACCATGACTCACGTTTTCTATCTCTACCTCACTCACTCCCTCACTACCTCCCTCCCTCACTACCTCACTCACTCCCTCCTCCCCCTTCCTCACTACCTCCCTCACTACCTCACTACCTTCCTCACTCCCTGAACATCCCTTATCTGTGGCTCTTATCTGTTACAGAATACAGGCAACATTTCTTATCTCTGGCTCTTATCTATTAGAGTAGAGTTAGATAATTACAGAATACAGTCAGAGAATTACAGAATACAGTCAAACAACTACATAATACAGTCAAACAACTACATAATACAGTCAAACAACTACAGAATACAGTCAAACAACTACAGAATATAGTCAAACAACTACAGAATACAGTCAAACAACTACAGAATACAGTCAAACAACTACAGAATATAGTCAAACAACTACAGAATACAGTCAAACAACTACATAATACAGTCAAACAACTACAGAATATAGTCAAACAACTACAGAATACAGTCAAACAACTACAGAATATAGTCAAACAACTACAGAATACAGTCAAACAACTACAGAATACAGTCAAACAACTACAGAATATAGTCAAACAACTACAGAATATAGTCAAACAACTACATAATACAGTCAAACAACTACAGAATACAGTCAAACAACTACAGAATATAGTCAAACAACTACAGAATACAGTCAAACAACTACAGAATACAGTCAAACAACTACAGAATACAGTCAAACAACTACAGAATACAGTCAAACAACTACATAATACAGTCAAACAACTACAGAATATAGTCAAACAACTACAGAATACAGTCAAACAACTACAGAATATAGTCAAACAACTACAGAATACAGTCAAACAACTACAGAATACAGTCAAACAACTACAGAATATAGTCAAACAACTACAGAATACAGTCAAACAACTACATAATACAGTCAAACAACTACAGAATATAGTCAAACAACTACAGAATACAGTCAAACAACTACATAATACAGTCAAACAACTACAGAATACAGTCAAACAACTACAGAATACAGTCAAACAACTACAGAATACAGTCAAACAACTACAGAATACAGTCAAAGAACTACAGAATACAAAGAACTACAGAATACAGTCAAAGAACTACAGAATACAGTCAAACAACTACAGAATACAGTCAAACAACTACAGAATACAGTCAAACAACTACAGAATACAGTCAAACAACTACAGAATACAGTCAAACAACTACAGAATACAGTCAAACAAATTAGTTTAGCCAGAGCGACGAAAACTTACCAAAAGCATCATAATAAATACATTAATATGTATAAATCATACTTTACAAACTACAAAATAATTATTATTGAATAATTTCACAATAACCAAGATGGATGTTATAATGGTTGTGAACTGTGATGACCCGTAACACACAGATTATCTTACATTACATTAACTTACATTTTTGGCTTCATTAGGAAATATAATTCAATGTAATTATATTCTATAATTCAATGTAATTATATTATATAATTCAATGTAATTATATTATATAATTCAATGTAATTATACTATATAATTCAATGTAATTATATTATATAATTCAATGTAATTATATCATATAATTCAATGTAATTATATTATATAATTCAATGTAATTATACTATATAATTCAATGTAATTATATTATATAATTCAATGTAATTATACTATATAATTCAATGTAATTATATTATATAATTCAATGTAATTATACGTTTAACATAATGTAATACAACCAGATGGGATTACTTTGAATTCCACCTTCAAGATTAATATAAAGTTTCTTGATATATAAATTACGTTCACACAACATCTACAACTTCCTGGTTAGAACAGCACAACCTACAAGTGTTGTTGTGAGTTGTGAACCACACGTCACGACCGTTGGTAACACTGGCCTCCACCACGCACTGTTGCCAACGCGGCACCTGTGACACGGAAGTGATTTTGGACAATTTTGTGTTAAACTACCGGATGGGGTTGTTAAGATGGGGGGGGAAGGGGGTTATAACACGTGTTGAGGGGGGATATCATAACAGGTGTTGGGGTTATTATAATAAAGGAGGGGGGGGGGGTGGTTCTAGGGTCGTTTGGTCGACCAAGGTCACGGTGGACCAGCGGGAGTCGAACCCTGGATGTTTCCAGGTAAACATGGCCCATGGGAGATCTCTCAACACCTTGTGATTCTACAACTTCGCCAGCCTTGTAGGGTGTTGTTAGAACACAACATGGAGGGTGTTGTTAGAACACAACAGTATATTGTAAAACCCATATTGAATCAGAATGTATCAGTTAATGTTTTTCTAATCAATATAATGTTGTTATACAACATAATGACACTAAGGTTGTTAACGATGGTTCATTAGTTAATGCCACCTTAACGACCCTTCCTGTGTCCCTCCACCCCTCACCCCCCTCCCTCCTGTGACCTTGACCTCCCCGTCTCTACTCACACAAAGGCGTGACCTGACCTGTGTGTGTGTGTGTGTGTGTGTGTGTGTGTGTGTGTGTTTACCCTCTGCCTGACCTGACCTAAGCTGACCTCTCTCTCAGTCTACACTGACCTGACCCACACCTTATACTTCAAAACTCTCAATAGCATCGCCCCTGAGTGACCTGACTCCCCTCAGACAGTGACCTGACACCATCAGACAGTGACCTGACTCCCGTCAGTGACCTACTTCCCTCGGACAGTGACCTGACTCCTCATAGTGACCTGTTTCTCCTCATACAGTGACCTGTTTCCCCCTCACACAGTGACCTGTTTCCCCTCATACAGTGACCTGTTTCCCCCTCAGACAGTGACCCGATTCCCGTCAGACAGTGATCTAGCTCCCGTCAGTGACCTACTTCCCTCGGACAGTGACCTGACTCCTCATACAGTGACCTGTTTCCCCCTCAGACAGTGATCTGACTCCCCTCAGACAGTGACCTGACTCCCCTCAGACAGTGACCTGACTCTCTGGTGACCTCTGACCTCCCCTGGTACTGACCTAGAGCCGCCAGCTTCTTGACCTTGTACTTGACCGGGACGAAGGAGAAGGTGGCTATCCTCCAGAAGGAGGCGCTGACGGAGGAGCTGCTGCTCTCCTCGTCCTTCAGTCCTCCAGCCAAGCCCTTCGACTCCACCTTGTCCTTCCGCATCCTGACGCAGGACCTCCTCCACCCGCTCCCCCTCCAGGGGCTTCTCGACCTCCTCCTCCAGGTGATCCTATCAAGGGCCGATCCTTCGGGTGTCCTCACGTGCCCTGGGGGGGGGGGGGAAACTCCTGACGAAGGCCGGGGACGCGACGCCCCTTGCCCAGGTCTCGCCGTCAGCCAGGGACGCCCTGGGTCACACGCCCTCACGACAGGGAACGCCGGCCATCGATCCTGTGTACTGAGGGCGTCACGTGGGGGCGGCTCCTCCTCCCTCTCTCTCTGGGGGTGTGTGTGTGTGAGTGCACTACCACATGAGGTGGCTCATCCCCAGAGATCTGGGGTCGTCACGTCTCGTTATCATCCTCTTCCCCCCCACACACACACACTGCTGGATTAACGTTTGGGGGGGTGTTGCTACACACACACACACACCGTTTTCTGTCGTTAATCAGGTCCAGCGGGGGTGGGTGTTGCTACACACACACACACACACCGTTTTCTGTCGTGAATCTGGTCCAGCGGGAGGTGGTGGGTGATATTACAACCACACACAACGTTTTCTATGGTTAATCAGGTCCAGTGGGGGGGTGTTGCGACACACACACCGTTTTCTATGGTTAATCAGGTCCAGTGGAGGGATGTTGCGACACACAGACCGTTTTCTATGGTTAATCAGGTCCAGTAGGGGTGTTGCGACACACAGACCGTTTTCTATCGTCAATGAGGTCCAGTTGGGGTGTTGCGACACACAAACCGTTTTCTATGGTTAATCAGGTGTCCTTTTCCGTGAGACGCGACACTGGCCAGTCACCACCACGCCCTTCCTGCTCCTGAAGGCGAGGTACTGCGTCATCATGTGTAACGTGACTACATCTCTCTCTCTCTCTCTCTCTCTCTCTCTCTCTCTCTCTCTCTCTCTCTCTCTCTCTCTCTCTCTCTACGTCATGCATTCACCTCTTGCCTTCATTCAAAAACTTCTTTCACAAAACCACAAATTTCTTATAACGTGTACAAACGAACCCAATAATTGAAAAACACAAAATGAACCACAAAATAAAAACAAAGAAATGGCTCAATTTTTCCACGGTGGCCCTGGTGGCCATGTTGAATGGTTTTTAATATGTTACTGAGACAGAAGATGAGGGTTTTACCATCCAGGGCCACACTACTACTGTGAGCCACACCGTCCAGGGCCACACTACTACTGTGGCCCACACCGTCCAGGGCCACACTACTGTGATTCACTAGTTAATTGATGTAGTCAATTGTTAGGTGTGTCACTATGATCATAATGACCAAGTGTTCCACTCCAGCACAAGATGACGCGCCTTCATCATCATATATTATTATTAACAGTTTTAATATTGGAAATGTGTGTGTGTGTGTGTGTGTGTGTGTGTGTGTGTGTGCGTGCGTGCGCGCGTGTGTGTGTGTGTGTATGTGTGTGTGTGTGTGTGTGTATGTGTGTGTGTGTGTGCGCGCGTTACTAATATACTTTAAATGCGCAAATGAAGGCAGGCGGAGCCACACGCGGGCCCTCTGTTATGATACAGCCAAGACATGAGAGAGAGAGAGAGAGAGAGAGAGAGAGAGAGAGAGAGAGAGAGAGAGAGAGAGAGAGAGAGAGAGAGAGAGAGAGAGAGAGAGAGAGAGCTAGCTAGGCTAATCAGGCAGAGTGGGAGCTCAGTTTATGGTATAATATTCTACCCAGTACCAAACCATTGCCTACGTGTTTGAGGCAACCAAGACATAAGCTAGGCTATGTTGTCTGGCTAGGTTTAAACTGCACAGTATAAAAGCTAGGTTACATACAGTATGGCTATATTATGGTTGGGTTACATAGAGTACGGCTATATTAAGGTTGGGTTACATAGAGTACGGCTATGTTTAGGGTACCTTAGATTGAGTACCGCTATGTTAGGGTTAGAGGACAGCTATGTAAGGGTCAGATTAGATTGAGTAACGCTATGTTAAGATTAGGTTCGATAGAGTACGGCTATGTTAGGGTTAGATAGAGTACAGCTATGTTAGGGTCAGGTTTGACAGAGTACGGCTATGTTAAGATTAGGTTCGATACAGTACGGCTATGTTAAAATTAGGTACGATAAAGTACGGCTATGTTAGGGTCACGTTAGATAGAGTACGGCTATGTTAGGGTCACGTTAGATAGAGTGCGGCTATGTTAGGGTCACGTTAGATAGAGTGCGGCTATGTTAGGGTCACGTTAGATAGAGTACGGCTATGTTAGGGTCAGGTTAGATAGAGTGCGGCTATTTAGGGTCACGTTAGATAGAGTACGGCTATGTTAGGGTCACGTTAGATAGAGTGCGGCTATGTTAGGGTCACGTTAGATAGAGTGCGGCTATGTTAGGGTCACGTTAGATAGAGTGCGGCTATGTTAGGGTCACGTTAGATAGAGTGCGGCTATGTTATAACCAAACAGCACCGCTCCCCTTGGCAGGTTGGTCTACGGCCCCAGGGGGAGGGTGAGGGCCTGGTCCTCTGGGGGCCTGCGGGAAGCCACCAGTGGAATCATTGGTCTGTGGGAAGACCACAGCTGCCACGGACCACCCGCTGCCGTGGGAGGCTGTCTTGCTATGTTATGAAGCAACGGTATGTAATGTGCACATATTTTCCTTAGGATGGCTCAAGGAAGGTTTACACACACACACACACACACACACACACACACACACACACACACACACACACACACACACACATATTCCTAGTCCACGGGGAAATGAAGGACGAAAAGTTCCCAAGTGCACTTTCGTGTAATATTTCTATCCCTGATGATGTGATTATTACACGAAAGTGCACTTGGGAACGTTTCGTGTTTCATTTTCCCCGTGGACTCATAGGAATATCTTGATCACGCGGAAAATTGGGCCAGGTGAGGGTATTCCCTCAAAGGCCCAGTCCTGTTCTTAACGCTACCTCGCTAATGCGGGAAATGGCGAATAGTTTGAAAGAAAGATATATATACAATTCACCTTCTGGTATTTTAATTCAAGGTCCAACTTTAGATTATCATCAATTTCGTTGAACAAAGACAAGAGTCAAGATAAAAATATTTGCTCGAGTATAATTGCAATGTTGACACATGTAATCCTACGGTTGTGGTGAGGCACATGAAAACCTGGGCTAATATGGGTCTAATCATGGTAAAATGACGTGATGTGCAGTACAGAGACCTTCACAATCATCAAACTTATAATATAAAAAAAATTGAAGACTAAAATTTCATTCTATGACCTTAAAAAAAAGATATATATATGTAATACATACATTATCAACGTCTCCATCTTAGAGAAATGACCAGAAACTTCGACAAATATCTAACCTGACATCTGAGATTCCACTCTATTTTCATAGTAATTTCACCAACTGTATGACGATAGATAGATAGATAGATAGATAGACAATGGCCTCGTGTTTACATCCTGTTGTCGTGCGCTGTGGCGGGCCGACGCACACGCGTCCTGGCGCACGAACACACCAGCGAACACTCTGTCCCAACCAGACCACAACAACAACATGGTTGCTTCAATTATACAATTAAACCAACAAAATCAATTAAGCTAAAGCTCATCCATTTCCACAGGAAACTTAGGTCAGGTTTTAATGACTTGTTATCTAAATGTGTTTTATCTATCATATTATCGAACTTCTTCCCTGTCCAACATGGCCCTCCCCACTATCGCTTTATTTACCATTTTTTAATAATGACAACAATGTTGCAAGTCCTGCTCCATCTTGTCTTACCTCACTCCCTTCCTTAACTATCATTACGAAGGCAATTAACGTTGTTCCAGCGACCCTCGACCTGACCTCCATCCATGGAAATAACTGGGGGAAAAAAAAAATTGCCTAGCCAGGTAGGATGGCTGGCTGGAACAGCCGAGGGGATGGAAGGTACCAGAACCCCTCGCGCCCGGCTCTTCCCCCCCCTCCCCCCTGCACTGCTCCCCTCAGTGTTACCCCCAGGTCACCTCCCCCCCCCCTGCTAACCTATCTATCGAGGTCATAAAACCCTTGGGTGTTTACCACCGGGGGGAAATCTATCGCAACCTGATGTATCTATCTATCGTTAACTTGACATGATCACACCAAAAACTGCTCCAAATACGACGCCATTTTCCCCTCTAACCTTCTCTCTCTCTCTCACCATCATCATGTTCACCAGAGAACATGACATCACCACACTCATCTTCACCCTTCGTTCCATGAAGAGAAATGTCTTCATTATCGCCAAACACATCTTCACTTTCCCCTCAACAAACTCTCACCTTCACTTTCCCCTCAACAAACTCTCACCTTCACTTTCCCCTCAACAAACTCACTTTCCTGGAGGCCATGATGACCTTTGACCTTCAACCTGACCTCTTCAGCAGCGGGTCAAATGACTGAGCAGGTCACACCCCAGTGTGTGTGGAAGTTCATTGTTGTCATCATCAAATACAAAAACACAGGAAAAAAAAAAATATATATATATATATCTCCCTCTTACCATGACCACTTGAATACATGATTTGAAAGCCATGGTGAGATACAAGGGAAGAGAAACAAGTCAGGGGTGAGTCAGGCGGGGACACAAGCCGGCATACCTGATGGTTGATCCCCCCCCCCCCCCCACAACACCACTCACACAATGACAACACAAGTAAAATGTTATATCTTGTGTTATATCTTGTGTTATGTCTTGTGTTATATCTTGTGTTATGTCTGGTGGTATATCTTGTTATATCTTGTGTTATATCTTGTTATATCTTGTTATACCTTGTGTTATATCTTGTTATATCGTGTTATACCTTGTGTTATATCTTGTTATATCTTGTGTATTATCTTGTGTTATACCTTGTGTTATATCTTGTTATATCTTGTGTTAAATCTTGTGTTATTCCTTGTGTTATATCTTGTTTTCATGTTACTGTGAGAGTCGAGTTATAGTAATGATTCGTTATCATAATTATCAGTTATTCCTACCGTTGTATGATGATATAATGTTAATAATATTGATCATGTCTTCATGACACAACCAAACCTGTAGCAGAGATGGTACACAACACGCCAGTCTCCACCATGGCTTACACTAATATAATGGAGTCAATTATCATCATGATAATAATAATAATAACCCGATAATTTCCCGTGTGTGTCAACACCATACTTGTCACAACCACAACAAACTATATAACAACTATAACCACCCTGGCTTGCTGTGGCTTGTGTTGCATGGTTGTGTACAACCAACCAACCAACCAACCAGTACAACCAGGCAGTACAACCAGTCAGCCAGTACAACCAGGCAGTACAACCAGTCAGCCAGTACAACCAGGCAGTACAACCAGCCAGCGAACCAGCCAGGCAGTACAAGCAGCCAGTACAGCCAGGCAGTACAACCAGGCAGCCAACCAGCCAGGCAGTACAACCAACCAACCAACCAACCAACCAGTACAACCAGGCAGCCAGTACAACCAGCCAGCCAACCAGCCAGCCAGTACAACCAGGCAGTACAACCAGCCAGCCAACCAGCCAGCCAGTACAACCAGGCAGCCAGGCAGTACAGAGGGACGCACAGACCTTGTGCCATTTTCCCGCCCGCACTCAACATTGACGTCACGACCCAGCCAACACCACACGATAAAGACATTTACTGACAACAATACCGGGTAATGACAACAATACCGGGTAATGACAACAATACCGGGTAATGACAACAATACCGGGTCATAAATGACAACAATACTGGGTCATAAATGACAACAATACTGAGTGATAAATGACAACAATACTGGGTCATAAATGACAACAATACTGAGTGATAAATGACAACAATAGTGGGTAATAAATGACAATTTATAGACCATGAGAACATCTCTTAAAGAAATTTTAGAGGCAACATCAGAGCAGAATAGCGTTACAGTTGGTGCCAGTATTGCCCTACAGCGCCAGAGGTCAGGTCAGGTCAGGTCAGGTCAGGCCCGTGACCACAAGCTGCGGGGGAAAGTGATAATGGCGCCACAACATGATGACCTTCTCTGGTACTGGAGGCTGGTTCCTGCCTTCACAACATGAAGACATAACCTCCATGTTGTGGTTGTGGGAAAGTGTGGTTGTCATCCACCAAAGCAAGTGTGGTTGTCATCCACCAGAGAAAGTGTAGCAAGAATACACTTCATCACACTACACATGGCCCCGCCATGACCTTAGCTACACATGATACACTGGTCAAACACCATATGACACTAATCTAAATATCTGAAGACTTTCAAGTCCATTTCTCAACATTATTGTTTCATTTTGCTGTTTGATAAGAATGATGTAGTATCTCTGTGATCACCAGGAAGCCAGTGTGTGTCTCTCTTACTCCGTTGACCGCCTCCAGCTTGCTGGGGTCCCATCCCTTCCTCACCTGAGGGGCCTACGAACAAGGTTCTTCCGCCGATCAGCCCCATTGTTTGTGGCCGCAGCAGCGTCGTGCTGAACGCCACACCAACCACAACACACCAACTGCCAACAGCCATCACGAGTTTAGTCGCAAAGTTCCCAAAAGTTTCGTCTGTCTGTTCCAATACAACGTTGGAAGGGTTCGAACCCGGATGTCATTGGTACGGACTCTCAGAAGCTCACCCAAAACAGGATGATAACGTGTTTAAAACTACGATAATAATTAAGGAAATTATGTGCAAACATTAACAGAATGGTGGCTTGAAAAACTCGCTGACCCACACAATTTTATCTTCGAAAACGAATTAAAAATAAGATTAAGAGAATAATTTTCTACAGTAACTTTTATATTTTTTCCCTGACATCTTCATCACACACACTACTGCATCCTACGTCTTCATGATTTCAATGATAAACAATATTTATCTCGCGCCACTTATGAACCAGCTTTCTGAGCGACGCCATTTTGCTCCTGTAGACACACCATACGAGTCCTGGGGCATTATAATGCAATACTACGACCATCATCATGATACACAACTGGTCATAATTGACACTAAGGGAAAAACATCAACATCGTAAATATATAAATTTAAAATAAGTAAAAAATTAAAATTTAAATTAAATTTTAAAGTAAAAAATTAAAATTTAAAATTCTGTATAATCAAGTTTTTAAAAAAAAATTTAATCAAAATTTTAAAATTTAATCAAAATTTTAAAATTTAATTAAAATTTTAAAATTTAATCAAAATTTTAAAATTTAATCAGTTTTAAAAAAAAAAATAATCAAAATTTTAAAATTTAATCAAAATTTTAAAATTTAATTAAAATTTTAAAATTTAATCAAAATTTTAAAATTTAATCAATTTTAAAATCTAATCAAAATTTTAAAATTTAATCAAAATTTTAAAATTTAATCAAAATTTTCCACGTGAACATAGAACACTTTGTCTCATATGACCCCTCACCCCCCCCCTTCTGTGGCACAGACCCCGCTCACTCCCTCACCCTGATCCACCCTCCCACACCTGACTCTAAGCTCCCCCCTCCCCCCCCTGGTGTGTGACGCCTGTAACCCCCTACCCCTCACTCGTGTGTGACGCCTGTAACACCCCCCCCCCGTGTGTGTGACGCCCACCACCCCCTACACACGACCACACCAGAAGCCATCTTCTGCAAGAGTCAGGCGATCCATTTTCTATATCGAATAACGAACCCCCCCCCCCTCCCTCCCTCACAATAGACAACAGAACACGTCTCACAACAGACAACATAACAGGGTACTGTTACCATCAATGTAATATTGTTATAACCACAATTATCATACAATTGTGTGTGTGTGTGTGTGTGTGTGTGTGTGTGTGTGTGTGTGTGTGTGTGTGAGAGAGAGAGAGAGAGAGAGAGAGAGAGAGAGAGAGAGAGAGAGAGAGAGAGAGAGTATATTCAGTACAGAGCTACCGTACTCCGCCACTCACACAGGAACATACACAGTCAGCCGGTCACAGTGTATATACGTACATGAGTGCGTTATTTCCGGCGTGAGTCATATGTATGGAAATACGTCAGTCCAGTGGTTTAATTACACACCTGGGCTCGCCAGACACGTGTGTGACACGTATGTAGGTTCACATGTATATATATATACACACACACACACACACACACACACACACACACACATATATATATATATATATATATATATATATATATATATATATCTTCCACTCAAGTGTCTTGTATCTTCATGATGTTTCCAACTTTAAATGTATGATCAGGTCACGCCTTACTCTTCTCTCTGTAACCCAGCTCTCTGACTTCATCTCTCATATTTCCCTCAAGAATTTCTCTATTCGTTCCATGTGAAGTTGAACATAACATTATCTTGGCTCGAATTTTACATCACCAGAGCCACTTCAGTGTCTGTCTAGTTCCCTCTCGTACGTCGATACACTCCACCTTGCTTGCCGCCACTCCCGTCACGGCGTGTGCATCATCTGCAAACAGCACACACGGAGGCAGGTGGCCACGCCTCCTGCCACGCCCCCTTCACGCGCATGATGAACAGCCGTGGACCCACGCCTGTGTACACTCCTGCTCCCCAGTGTATAATAACCTGGTGTATATTGCCTGTGTATTTACTCCTGTGTATTACGTACACACACACACACACACACACACACACACACACACACACACACACACATACACACACACACACACACACACACACACACACACACTGCACACTAGCAGTGAAAAGAGGCGGACATAATTGTTATACAATGGTTCTAAATGATCAATGGCTTAGATCATGATGTTGATCCATCAAGTTAATCAAGACTTGATGTGTTGGATGTTAATCGTTGTGATGAAAACAAACTGGCGGACAAACGACTCATCTCGAATGAGGTGAGGTAATTTGTCCTCAACAGGGCTGTTAACATATCACCAACGGCCAGTTAGAGTAGTTACAGTATTATAGATAAGGTCAACAAGAGACATGATCAATAATTAGTTTCACAAACACCATTAACATGATCAGCGCCTTCATAATCACAATGATAATTTGCAAATTATCATATTTGAATTATCTGTATATACCTACTAACTTTGACCTCACTAATCTGTAAGTTCCTCACGTCTTACAATTATCACACAACCACCCTCGGAACGACCCAATTCACGTTGGTCAAACGACACATATCAATTTTAAGTTAAATCACAAGTTAACTGTCACTATAATTCCTTCAAGTTATAACTCAAGCTAATCCTTAAGTTATGTTCAGGTACGACAATACTCAAGATGTGTCACTTCACAAGGACGGAATGACCTCTACGTACACAGGTCAGGTCAAAGGTTAGGCCATCAGTCTGAGGGTCGTACTGTCGCACTCAGCCGTCGTACTGTCGTACTCAGGGGTCGTACTGTCGTGGTCAAGGGTCGTACCGTCGTGGTCAAGGGTCGTCCGTCGTGGTCAAGGGTCGTCCCGTCGTGGTCAAGGGTCGTACCGTCGTGGTCAAGGGTCGTACCGTCGTGGTCAAGGGTCGTACCGTCGTACTTCTTTACTTCCAGTCATCTCGGCCTAACTACCCTAGACCCTCGTAACGAGGCAATCAGACTCTCATGAGGCCAGGTTAACGATGGTTGACCGGCTGGAGCAACATAACAAAGTTCCACATTAAGACGATAATTATGTTTCCATCTGTGATGGTGGTGGTAACACTGGGCACCACCATCACCGTTTTCTGTGGACAATATAATCATTTTTTTGTAACTAATTCATAAAATGTAATCCCAACTTCCTCACAAGATATGTTTCAAGGTAATATTAACTTAACTATTATCTTCTTATATATATATATATATATATATATATATATATATATATATATATATATATATATATATATATTCCCCTGGATAAACCCTACTATTTCAGGTGCCACTAATGCTATAATTACCTTACAATTATTAACTTTACGATATTAATCACACAAGGTGACAAGCAAAACTATATGTTATAGTACGCATGTTTATATACACCTGTAATGGTAGTGTATATGGAAAGAATCGTGAGGGGAAAAATTAAGCGATAAAAACAAAATTAAGCGATAAAAACAAAAATAAGCGATATTAACCTAAAAATTATGCGATAAGAACAAAAATAGGCGATAAGAACTTAAAAATTAGCGATGAAAACTTCAAAAATTAAGCGATAAAAACTTAAAAGCAATAAAGTTAAAGATTTGCGAAAAAACAAACATTTGCGATAATACTTAAAAATAAGATAAAACCTTAAAAATAAGCGATAAAAACTTCAAAATAAGCGGTAAGAACATAAAAATTAGTGATACAAACTTAAAAATATGCAATAAAAACTTAAAACTATACATAAAAACGAAAGTTAAGCAATAAAAACTTAATAAAATCTGTTTTATTGACGATTTCGGAAACTTCCGGGTAATAACGGCGTATGAAACGGGTCAACAAGACGGTTCAACACAAGGAAAGGAATACATGTAATCTTCGGTTCTAGAATGATCCTAATATGTACATAAAGCTTGATCGTGTTTACATAAATCAATAAACAAATACACAACTGAAATATGTATCAATCTATGGATATATGTAACACGATGAGTGATACAATATGTAGCAACACACTAGACCTCAGCCCACGGTTCAGGAAGGCGGTACAGCACCACCCCGCCACCATCACCACCTCCTGCCAGCAGAGAGATCCCCCGTCCCTTGGTGGCAGGTCGACACCTGTGCAACCACACACGGAGCCTCATCCCAGCTGGTACAACCCGCTACAACATGGAGCCTTATCCCAGCTGGTACAACCACATGGAGCCTCATCCCAGCTGGTACAACCCGCTACAATACTCCCCACCAACAACAACAACCATTGTCAACAACAACATCAACAATGGACAGATCTCAATCTTAACCCTGGTGTCAAGGTTATAACTCCCCTCCTCCTTTATTATAACCTGTGGGTTCTCAGCTCTCCCGTTCGCTGGTGTATTTAAGCGACTCTTTAAACCTTAATGATGTTTACGATGGAGTGCTGGAATGAAAGACATCATCACAAAAAAACATATAAACAAAAAATCCAGGAAGTAGGTGTGGGGGGGGGGTTTGTGGGGGGTTGTGGGGGGGGTTCGGTCCCTCAGGCTCTAACTTCAAGGTTGTTGAAGGCATAAGTAGGCACCCTTAACCCCCTGAGGGGGGGAGGTCGTGGGACTTCCCCCTATCTTCCAGCATGACCCTAGGCTAGGGTAGGGTAGGGTAAGGTAGGGTAGGGTAGGGTAGGGTAGGGTAGGGTAGAGTAGAGTAGGGTAAGGTAGGGTAGGGTAGGGTAGGGTAGGGTAGGGTAGGGTAGGGTAGGGTAGGGTAGGGTAGGGTAGGGTAAGGTAGGGTAGGGTAAAGTAGGGTAGGGTAAGGTAGGGTAGGGTAGGGTAAGGAGGAGCATCAGGGTGTGAGGTAATGTTAGGGGGTCAGTAGATAACGACCAGAGAGATCTACCAGTAGATAACGACCAGAGAGATCTATCAGTAGATAACGACCAGAGAGATCTACCAGTAGATAACGACCAGAGAGATCTACCAGTAGATAACGACCAGAGAGATCTACCAGTAGATAACGACCAGAGAGATCTATCAGTAGATAACGACCAGAGAGATCTACCAGCAGATAACGACCAGAGAGATCTACCAGTAAACAACGACCAGAGAAGAGGTTATCGCACTTCCTTTACGTATAAATGAAGGCTTGGCCTCACAGATAAATGATAACTGGGAGGAAGAGGAAGTAAATGACCTGCCAGACCACTTGGTGGCTGATCCCACGTCTGATTGGCCAGAGAACAGCTCAACTAGCGACAGACAGACACAACCATCGCCACATACAGACACAGTGACTGACTCAATGAGACTCAGATAATAATTAACCTTAAGTTATTTATTCAAGTTTTTTGTTGCTGTATTTACGTAATTACGTTTAGAATAGGCTGTTGGGGGGGGGGGGTCGTTAGACTAGACACACTGACGAATCGTTGGATCACAGGAACCAATTCAGGGGGTCAGGGGTTGTTACTGTGTGTGTACACCTCCCCCCCCTCCCCACTCACAACCACAGTTGTTAACAACTCTGGGAAAATAACATAACACTGACGTCATCTTCCGCCCGTCACGCCACCTGTCACACACTCACAGCGTCACTGTCAACCATCGTCACACCAGTTCATCCTCCCCCCCCCTCCCCTCTACATCCTCACTACCGCTTTCCCGTAAAACAGTAATTACTGTTGTGAGTGTTCCCTGTTAACAGTGACACACACACACACACACACACACACACACACACATCGACCGTAACACACTTAGATCCACGGAGCTGTTACAATCCGGTCACGTGTTGTTATCCACAACCCAGTGGTCAACCAAGTTACACGAGCCATCACGTGTTGATGTGTCTTGATTAATACCAATCTGTTGATCGTTCACGACTGCGTGACATGGACCACTTCCTTATCAACAAAAGCTTCTAGTTCACTGTCGGTGGTCTTAACTGATAACACTAATTTGCATACGTCCGACACACAGATAAGCAATTATCTGCATCTAGAACACAAATACCCACACACACGAGAGCAGCGATCACGTGACTCTTCCTCACGAGAGTCGGGGAGACACTGGAGGTTGGCTCACCACAACACCGGAGGCCCCAGCCAACTACCCTGTACAGTTACCACATCCACAATTCCGTTTTCCTTTTATTTACATTCAAGCCGATCGCATTTATGCAAACGAATTAATGCACTTAATTAAGTTTTACATCTTATTCCCGAAATATATTCAAGAAAATATGAATGAATACAATTTACGTTGGTATAATTGAGATAAATATTGAGGATGTGGCAAGTGGGAGCTACCAAAACACCTGCTCCCAACCAGCCAGGCGGGAACTGCTATTGACCAGCTAACGTTCCTGCTGACTACCACTGCTACTGACTACCACTGCTACTGGCTACTACTGCTATTTGTGCTACTGCTCCTGAGACTGTCACAGCTATTTCTGTTCCTGATAACATGCACTGATAACAACGTTATCTATCCTTGATCACAAGTAGCAGTAATGGCGTACACAACCTCAGCTTCCCATGTAAACAAACACTCGCGAAAATTATATACATGTTGCTGTTCGCTGATGATACAGCGCTGGTGGCTGATTCATGTGAGAAACTGCAGAAGCTGGTGACTGAGTTTGGTAAAGTGTGTGAAAGAAGAAAGTTAAGAGTAAATGTGAATAAGAGCAAGGTTATTAGGTACAGTAGGGGTGAGGGACAAGTCAATTGGGAGGTAAGTTTGAATGGAGAAAAACTGGAGGAAGTAAAGTGTTTTAGATATCTGGGAGTGGATCTGGCAGCGGATGGAACCATGGAAGCGGAAGTGAATCATAGGGTGGGGGAGGGGGCGAAAATCCTGGGAGCCTTGAAGAATGTGTGGAAGTCGAGAACATTACCTCGGAAAGCAAAAATGGGTATGTTTGAAGGAATAGTGGTTCCAACAATGTCATATGGTTGCGAGGCGTGGGCTATGGATAGAGTTGTGCGGAGGAGGGTGGATGTGCTGGAAATAAGATGTTTGAGGACAATATGTGGTGTGAGGTGGTTTGATCGAGTAAGTAATGTAAGGGTAAGAGAGACGTGTGGTAATAAAAAGTGTGTGGTTGAGAGAGCAGAAGAGGGTGTTTTGAAATAGTTTGGACATATGGAGAGAATGAGTGAAGAAAGATTGATAAGATAAATGTGTCAGAGGTGGAAGAAATAGGGAAAAATTGGAGGTGGAAAGATGGAGTGAAAAAGATTTTGAGTGATCGGGGCCTGAACATGCAGGAGGGTGAGAGGCGTGCAAGGAATAGAGTGAATTGGAACGAAGTGGTGTAACGGGTTCGACGTGCTGTCAATGGATTGAACCAGGGCATATGAAGCGTCTGGGGTAAACCATGGAAAGTTTTGTGGGGCCTGGATGTGGAAAGGGAGCTGTGGTTTCGGTGCATTATACATGACAGCTAGAGACTGAGTGTAAACGAATGTGGCCTTTGTTGTCTTTTCCTAGCGCTACCTCGCTGAAGCAGGGGGCAGTGATGCTGTTTCCTGTGTGGTGGAGTAGCGCCGGGAATGGATGAAGGCAAGCAAGTATAAATATGTACATGTGTATTTATGTATGTATATGTTGATATGAACATATACTTGTGCGTGTATAGGGGTATATATATATATATATATATATATATATATATATATATATATATATATATATATATATATATATATATATACTTTGTCGCTGTCTCCCACGTTAGCGAGGTAGCGAAAGGAAACAGACGAAAGAATGGCCCAACCCACCCACATACACATACACGCCCACACACGCACAAATACATACCTATACATTTCAACGTATACATATATATACATACTCAGACAAATACATATATACACATGTACATATTCATAGTTGCTGCCTTCATCCATTCCCGTCGCCACTTAGCCACACATGAAATGACAACCCCCTCCCCCCGCATGTGCGCGAGGTAGCGCTAGGAAAAGACAACAAAGGCCACATTCGATCACACTCAGTTTCTAGCTGTCATGTATAATGCACCAAAACCACAGCTCCCTTTCCACATCCAGGCTCCACAAAACTTTCCATGGTTTACCCCAGACGCTTCACATGCCCTGCTCAATCCATTGACAGCACGTCCACCCCGGTATACCACATCCTTCCAATTCACTTTATTCCTTGCAAGCCTTTCACCCTCCTGCATGTTCAGGCCCCGATCACTCAAAATCTTTTTCACTCCATCTTTCCACCTCCAATTTGGTCTCCCACTTCTCGTTCCCTCCACCTCTGACACATATATCCTCTTTTTCAATCTTTCCTCACTCATTCTCTCCATGTGACCAAACCATTTCAAAACACCCTCTTTTGCTCTTTCAACCACACTCTTCTTATTACCACACATCACTCTTACCCTTACATTACTTACTCGATCAAACCACCTCACACCACATATTGTCCTCAAACATCTCATTTCCAGCACATCCACCCTCCTGCGCACCACTCTATCCATAGCCCACGCCTCGTAAACATACAACATTGTTGGAACCACTATTTCTTCATACATATCCATTTTTTCTTTCCGAGATAATGTTCTCGACTTCCACACATTCTTCAAGGCTCCCAGGATTTTCGCCCCCTCCCCCACCCTATGATTCACTTCCGCTTCCATGGTTCCATCCGCTGCCAGATCCACTCCCAGATATCTAAAACACTTTACTTCCTCCAGTATTTCTCCATTCAAACTTACCTCCCAATTGACTTGTCCCTCACCCCTACTGTACCTAATAACCTTGCTCTTATTCACATTTACTCTTAACTTTCTTCTTTCACACACTTTACCAAACTCAGTCACCAGCTTCTGCAGTTTCTCACATGAATCAGCCACCAGCGCTGTATCATCAGCGAACAACAACTGACTCACTTCCCAAGCTCTCTCATCCACAACAGACTTCATACTTGCGCCTCTTTCCAAAACTCTTGCATTCACCTCCCTAACAACCCCATCCATAAACAAATTAAACAACCATGGAGACATCACACACCCCTGCCGCAAACCTACATTCACCGACGCTGTCGAGCGTGTAGCGAATATGAAGGGGGGGGAGGGGGAAGGGGGGGGAGGGGGTGTAGCGACCTGACCTGACCTGACCTGTGAGGTCCACTTCTGAGGACAGTGTGTCGGGGATGAGGTGAATATGAGGGTGTCGTGAAGATGACCTTTGACCTGACCCACAGAGTTCAATACGGTGAAGTGTCATGGGTGAAGAAGAGGAGGTTCTAAAGATGAAGACAGTGGGAATGACCTCTGACCTGACCTCTGACCTAACCTGTACAGTTCACGTCATAGGCAACTGGTGTGGAGGGTGAGGGTGACCTTTGACCTGACCTCCTAAATGATGCAATCCCAGGTCACGGCCGGCCGGTGACGCAGGTGGTTACAACTACTGAAAGAAGTCTGACCCGACACTCAGTGTTACCAATAGTGACAGCTCGTTACAGGTCAACCTAACGGGTCAGGTCATCCATATCCACAGGTCATGACCTGAACTGCTAGTGACGACCATATTCACAGGTCATGACCTGAAATGATTCGACCCAAACCCATTGTTTACGATGTACAGTGACAGGTCAGGTCAAGCTTGCGACCTGACCTGACCCTGTGCAGGAATACGTTATGGAGGCGGGAGGGGGAGGAGGGGGGGAGAACGTGACCAGAGAGGTCACTACACCAGTGAGGGTGATGACGTAAGCGAGCAACCAAGTGCCTTGTCCACGGTCGTACAACCACATTAAACGTGTTTTTTTTAAACGCTGATGTGTGTGAGAGAGAGAGAGAGAGAGAGAGAGAGAGAGAGAGAGAGAGAGAGAGAGAGAGAGAGAGAGAGAGGTGGTGGGGGGGGTAGTAGTACAGGATGTGGCCGCCAGGTGGCTGGTCTGGGCCCCAGGTTGCTGGTCGTCCTGCAACATGGCATCATCGTCGCCCCTCAAGGACGCGCCAAG